>NC_066632.1:10872910-10975567 GCF_025201925.1 Gopherus flavomarginatus | reverse complement strand
TCGCATTTGCTTTTTTCAGCCGTATCACATCGTGACTCATAGTCATACTGCTATCGCCATACCCCAGGTCTTCTCATCACTCTGTCGCTTCCAACTGATTCTCCCCCAACGTATATCTAAAATTCTTATTATTAATTCCTAAGTGCATGACCTTGCACTTTTCACTATTGTATTTCATCCTATTTCTATTACTCCAGTTTACAAGGTGTTTCAGATCTTCCTGAATAGTATCCCTGTCCTTCTCCGTGTTAGCAATACCCCCCAGCTTGGTGTCATCCGCAAACTTTATTAGCACATTCCCGCTCTTTGTGCCAAGGTCATTAATAAAAAGGATAAATAAGATCGGTCCCAAAACCGATCCTTGAGGGACTCCACTGGTGACCTCCTTCCAGTCTGACCGTTCACCTTTCAATACGACCCGCTGGAGTCTCCCCTTTAACCAGTTCCTTATCCACCTTACAACTTTCATATTCATCCCTATCTTTTCCAATTTAACTAACAGTTCACCATGCAGAACCGTGTCAAACGCCTTACTGAAATCGAGGTAAATTATATCTACCGCATTTCCTTTATCTAAGTAATCCGTCACCTTCTCAAAGAAGGAGATCAGATTGTTTTGACATGATCTACCTTTAGTAAATCCGTGTTGCAATTCGTCCCAATTACCATTGACCTCTATGTCCTTAACTACTTTCTCCCTTAAAACTTTTTCCAAGACCTTACATACTACAGACGTCAAGCTAACAGGCCTATAATTACCCGGATCACTTTTTTTCCCTTTCTTAAAAATAGGAACTACATTAGCAATCCTCCAGTCATACGGCACAACCCCCGAGTTTATCGATTGCTTAAAAATTCTCGCTAACGGGCTCGCAATTTCACACGCCAGTTCCTTTAATATCCTCAGATGGAGATTGTCCGGGCCCTCCGACTTTGTCCCATTGAGCTGTTCACGTACGGCCTCTACCTCAGTTGCGGTAATATCCACTTCCATATCCACATTCCCGTTTATCATCCCTCCATCATCGCTAGACTCCTCACTAGTCTTATTAAAAACTGAGGCAAAGTACTTGTTTAGATGTTGGGCCATGCCCAGGAATTCTTGCAGTTCATCCAGGGACACACTTACACAATGGCACAGCAGTGTGTGTGTTGTGAAAGCTGGTCTGAGGGAACAATTGGAATTGATCACTCAGTGAGAACAGAACTGGAGTGTAGTGAGAGACACATCTCAAACAAATAGTTGTGGTTGAGTGGTTAAGATGATGGGCTAGAAATCCATTGGAGTCTCCCTGAACAGGTTCAAATCCTGCCAACTACGGAGGAAGTTGTGGTTCTTCAGTTTCAACAGAGCTGGGTCTTGTCTCACTCTCAAGCTATATCTACACTATTGGGTAATGTGGCTTTAAAGTGTTTCAATTAAATAGCTGTTGCATGTCCACACTATGCCCCTTGTGTCACCAGAGCACATCCAGGCTAGACTCTTGGATGGCCACAGAGAGCAGTGCATTGTGGGTAGCTGTGCAACTGGCTGCGGGTGCTTTGGGAAGGGTTTGCAAAGCCTCATGGGCTGGTACAGCATCACATGATGCAGGTTTCTCTATCCCATTGTTCCATGGGAATCCTACTAGATTGCCAGCTGCTTTTCAACTGCAATGTGCCTGGTGGGGTAGAGAGTGTGTTTGTGTGTGTGGGGAGAGGGATTGTGTGGGCACACTGTCTCTAAGTTCAGACAGCTGCTGCAAGCAACCAGTCCTGAGGCAGGGGGAAGGGGACAGCCCCAACATCAGCCACTGTTTCCCTCACTGGCTCAGCTCAGCACAGCAGCCTCTGTGACACACACACACTGCTGCCTGCTTAGCTCTGTGTCAGGGGTGCTGGAACAGGGGGTTAGAGGGCCATGGTCCCACCACTCTTTACTGGCTGTTAGGACAAATGATGGAGTGGGGGGAAGGGTGGAGTCTTGGGGGGAAAAGGCGTTCTTTGGGTGTGGCCTCCGGGGAGGGGTGGTGTGGATGAGGGTCCCTGGGGAAGGGGTGTCATGGGAGCACCACAGTTCAGACAACAGTGCCCCCCCACACACTGTAAGGAAGCTCCCGTCGCCCCTGCTCTGTGTTCGTGGCGCGGGAGAGAGCAGCGTTCCACGGCAGTGATTTGCTCCCCAGGGCTCCGGCAGGGGGGCTCAGGCAGCGATTTAAAGGGCCTGGGGCTCTGGCCTCTGCAGGGAGCCCTGGGTCCTTTAAATTACCAGCTTGGGAAAGCTGGGCTGGGCTAGCACAGCGTACCCGCTCTTGCCGGTACCCCATACAGGACCGGCCCGGCTTACTTTCACCTCTGGAAGGACCTCACCTGGATCAATAACTGGTTAAAAGCTAGGAAACAAAGGGTAGGACTAAATGGTCAGTTTTCAGGATGCAAACAGGTAACTAGTGGTGTCTGTACTGGGACTATTCAACATATTGATAAACGATCTGCTAAACAGCGAGGTGACAAATTTTGCAGATGATCGCAAACTACAGAGGATAGTTAAGTGCGAAGCAGCCTGTGAGGAGCTAAAAAGAGATTTCAGAAAACTGGGTGAAAGGGGAACAAAATGGCAGATGAAATTCAATGTTGATAAATGCAAGGTGATGCACATTGGCAAACACAATCTCAACTCTACATATAAAACGATGGGATGTAAAATAGCTATTGCAACTCAAGTGAGAGATCTTGGAGTCACTGTGGATAGTTCTCTGCAAACATCCACTCAATGTGCAGCGGCCGGCAAAAAGCAGGGAAGGTGTCCCTAGTCTCTGTTTGCTGGGAGCGGGTGACAGGGGATAGATCACTTGATGATTACCTATTCTGTTCATTCCCTCTGGGGCACCTGGCTTTGGCCGCTATGGGAAGACAGGACACTGGGCAAAATGGACCCAGTCTGACCCAGTCTGGCTGCTCTTAAGTCCCTATTCTCCTTTCATACAGATGCCTGGGATTCTGCCTCACAATGTGTCCCTGAGGTCTCAGCCAAAATGCCCAGACTGGCAAACACTCTGGGCTCCTGAAGCCTCTGCCTCCCACCTAGTGCCTATGGCTCATGCCTGACCCTTGCTGCTGCTCCTTGCTGTAGAAGGTGAAAGGAGCAGAGGCAGCGCAGGAGCCTTCTGGGAACGCAGATCTGAGGCTTTGGGAGAGACACATTGTCTAAGACATCGGAGCGCTGTAAACCATGCAGCCACCCCCTCAATCAGGGCCTATTCCAGCCCTGAGTCTGGGCTACCACGATCCCTCCCGCAGAGCAGGGTACCCACAGATTACAGCCTGAAAATAGGCATGTGACACTATTTCCTGTTCTCCCTGGCAGGGTCTGACCTAGACCAAGTGGCACCCTAGGCAAGACGTGTCTTTGGTGCCCCCCCCATATGTTAAAATTTTAAGTATCTTATTTTTCATTGCATTTGTAGCTCAGTACATGATTTTGCTGTACAATTTCGATGCATGATTTTCTCTGTCATATAAGATGCTAAATTTGCAGGCTAGGTTCTGTAAACCTGTATTTATTCATGCCATATATAAGCAAATAAAACAAATGCATTTTCTTTAAGCATATAGAAACTTTTTAATTTTAACGGTAACTGAAACGTACTAACATCTAGAAATGGAACTGTCACCAGCACAGGGCTGGCCAGGATTAAATAGTGTTACAGTAGGAGACAGCGTTAGGATGTTAACCCCAGGACTTTAGTTGAAAGGTGGCTTCTCTCACCTTTCCCCCATGAACTGAAGCGCAGAATTAAAGAGATCCAAAGATTGGCCAATGGCATTTCAAGTGCTAAAATAGCAAGCAATGTCGCTCTCTCATTGGCCATCGGTGACTGAAGATGTGGTTTAATGAACCAAAAAGAAACCTAGCAGCTGCTGAAGTAGTTCAGCTGGGAGCGTGCTAGACTAGCAGGCTATTCTATCCAGCTTTGTGCACAGATGGGATGTTTTCTGAAAGGTGCAGCAGTTCCTTTAACTGCCACGAGTCCCTCATTTCAGGCTATGCAGCAGGAAAAGACAGCATGGGCTTCTGCACCGAGTTGGCCCACCTGACCTTTCATTCTTCTCTTGCTCTTTGTCAGCAAGGAGAAGAAAAAGAAGATCTCCCTCAAGCTGGAGTCACACGGGCGAGGTAAGGACGACTTTCTGAGTGCCGGTTCCAGTCCTCTGCTCTGCCAGCTGACCTATTGAAGGGCTGCCACCACTTTCTCTAGGTTTGTCCATCGGTCTGTGGCAGGGTGAGCAACAGCCAAGCAGATGGAGTTTTTGTAGTGTAGTGGTTATCACATTTGACAAACACGCTAAAGGTCCCTGATTCAAATCCAGGCAGAAACATGCTGGTTTCCTTTTCCCAGATCCCCTTGCTGTTCAGGAAGGCGCTCCTCCTTCTGCCACTGGCCTGTCCCTGGGATAACTCCAACCCCTGCATGACAGAAGGTGCTGACAGCAGTGGAGAAAGAACCTTGGTGTCAGGCTGGAGAACCTAGAGGAGTTAGGCATGTTACCTTTCAGAGACTTGTGGCTTGGCCTCCTCTGCCCTTGGAGATTGGCAGGTGGACGCTGGCTCTTCCTGCTGGCCTTCTTTGTGTGACTTCCAAAAGGAGGAAGTGAGGCAGGAATGGGGCAAAAGAGGAAAGTCAAGCTGAGAAAGGCAGGGCAGAAACTAAGCACATCATTGTGGCTAAGTGGGGTTAGTAGAGCACCACCATTCATTCTGCAAAGCCTGGGGAGGTGTGGTTGGCTGCTGGGAGGCAGAATCCTGTGCCTGCCTCTTGGCTTCCCAGGGATGGCTACTTGCAGCCCAGGAGAAGAAGGGGGGTTCTGGGTCAAAGGAAAACAAGCAAAGCTGAGTCCAAGTGGAGAATGGCTGCTCCCTTATGGCCAACCTGGGGGCATGACTGATGGTTTTAGAGGTGGAGGCTGGGCTGGCTGTGAGCAACTGGGATCCAGGAAACCCCCACCTGCCCTTCTGAGGGCAAAACCATGGAGGTGCGGTTGGCTGCAGGGAGATAGACCCCTGTGGCTGGCTGTTGGCATCCCAGGGATGGCTCCTTGCAGCCCAGGAGAAGCGGGGTTCTGGGGGGAAGGAAAATAAGCAATGACGAGGCTGAGTAGGCTCCTTTCTGGCCAAGATGGTGGGCTGTGGTGGCTCTGGGTGTTGCCTGTAAGCCATAAGTGGACTTGGTGCAGTGAAAACTGCTGCTCCATTCTGGCTGACCTGGGGGTGCCATGGACGACTTGGGAGTTGGGGCAGGGCCCTGGCTGTGAGCAAATGGGATCCAGGAAGCCCATCCTGCCCCTCCAGGGGCCGAGTCTTCTTCTTCTCTCCTGCCATGGGGACCCTGGCCTCAAGCCTGCCCAGCATGTGCTGTAGCTCGAGCATTAAGCCTTCCTGTGTGGCCTGTGCTGGAGCTGACCCTGGGCCCCTGTAGGGCACTGTTGGGGGAAATCCCGACTGCCGGTCACTTTGGGAGCTGTGCTGCCTGAGGTAAGCACCCCCCCTCCGACCACCTCCTGCACCCTTACCCCTGCCCCAGCACAGAGGCTCTCTGTGTCTTGAACAAGCACTGTCAAGGATTGGCCAAGAACTTCTGCTCTGTTTATGTGAAAGAGACACAAAAAAGGGAGCCCAGCGGACAAGTTTAATTCACAAGCACAAACTGGCTGGCCAAGCCAGGATCTCTCAGTTACTCAGAAGGCTCTTCAGCCAGCTCTTCCCAAAGACCAGTCTCTGGAGGCTTTTGTGACATGATGTACCTCAAAATAGCCCGCTGTAGCTCACATATTCATCATTCATATATGACTGTGATATGTCATACAAACAATTCCATGTCAGTTATCACATGAAAAGTCATGATCTGCTGAAATCGGTTACTCTGTCCAAATATGTATAGCATGAGGGTGTATGAAGTTATGCATTTTGCTGTATGGTTGTTACTGAAATATGCTATAATTTTGCTAGTGACCCCTGCCAAGGAGGGAGTTCAACAACCATGAATCAGCAGAGGAATTGTAATTAAGGGATTTCCAATTCAATGACAGATGCCCAAACACAACACTGTGGGGACTGCTCAAGTCTATGAGTCAGTTGCACAAGACCACACCAGGAGGATTCCCCAACCTAGTGACTCAGCAGAGCCCACCCGGACACGTCTGGGCAAGTGTCTTCTAGACACTTGAACTAAGGATATAAAATAGGAGACTGTGGCATCATGTTTTTGCCTTTCTCCTCCCCCACCTATGTTGGAAGCAGCAGGAATCCTGAGAAAATGAAGGGGGGAATTCTATGTATTAAGGAGGGTAACATCCAGTGGGGTGAGAAAAATGCTTGACCTAACTACTGCCTAGTGTAATAAGGTGTAAAGTTTAGATTTTGCTGTGGTCATACAGTGCTTAGTGCTCTGCGTTGTGGCCCCAAGAGCCATGGATGCAAGTTGAGTTACGATGACCTTTTCCTTGTCTCCACATTTCTTAGGTGCCTCCTTCCAACACTGCTCAGAAAAAACGACTGGTTTCTTTTGGAAGTATTTGCATTGCAAGGCAGAGGCAGTCTTCTCTGTTTCCTCAGAAGATTGACCAAAAGATGGGAAGAGCAGACACATTTGGCAAGGCACCACTGGGTGCTGCATCTCTAACCTCCACTTTACCTGGCAGGTGAGTCAGCCAGCTTAGCCACGATGCCACTCTCTGGGACTTTTCTCCCAACTGCTCCATTTTTTATCAGTGACTATCTAAAGGAAGGTGACATGACATCTGCGTGTGGACATCCCCAGTGAATCAGGCTCTCACGTTGCAGCTATTGCAGTCAAAGCAACCACCATGCTAATGCCAGTCACAGCAGCCTTTTCATCAACTCCAGGCTTGTGATTTGATTCTTTCCAATGCTTCTCTACAAAAAAGCCTTTTTCTTAGCAAGCAATTACTTGGCTACCAAGGGAGGTCTCTTCTGTTTCCTAGGAAGACACAGGAAAATGTGAGCAGAGGAGACAAAAGCCATACACGAAGGCAACACTGGGAGTTGAACCCAGGATCTCCTATTTACGAGGCAGGTGCTTTAGTCAGCTAAGCCATGGTGCCTGCCTCAAGGAAGTGTTTGCAACTGTTCCATTTGATGGCCCAGGACAACACCTGCAAATTCTAAAGTACAGACATTCCACATTTCCCTCAAGACCTGCAGACCTTGAGGTGTCTGGCTTTCCATGCACAGAAAGCCACAGCTGAGATGACAGAGGGCTTCTAACATGTGCTTCTCCCACCAGCCACTGTGATCATATAGCGGTTAGTGATCTGTGTTTCAGTCGCAGCAACCTCGGCTCAGTTCTCAGTCATGGTAACCTTTCCACCAGCTCTAAACTTCTCATTTGCCATTTTCCAAGTGTGGGGAGGTGTCTGCCCCCAACCAAGCAGGAGAAAGATTAAGGCAGCCTTGCAGAGGCTGTGCAGAACCCGGCCTATCAGGAAAGGGCTTATTGGGAGAGCCAATCAGGAGAAGGCTTGCTGGAGCAGCCCATATATAAAGGGCTGCTCAGCACAGCAAGAGTCAGTCACTGCTTGGAGTTTGAGGAGGGAGGTTTGGCTGGGGCTGGGGCTGGGGCTGGGGCTGGGGCTGGGGAAGGGGAAGGGGAAGGGGAAGGGTGGGCGGGCACCATGATCAGAGTAGTGCTGGGTGGGTAAGGGGAGCATGAGTGACCTTCTGGCCGAATTCTGCCAGACTGAGGCCCTAATACAAAGGCGGAGGAAGGTGCTGGGTCTGTGGGGAAGTGGTCCAGGGAAACAGATGCAGGGTTGGACGTTCACGACTTTTGCCTCCGTAGTGGCTGACACGGGTGGCTACACCCTGGACTGCAGCCAGCGACTGAGGCAAGTGTCCGGGTAGAGAACAGCTGCCCCCGGGAATGGGGGAGAGAGCTGAGTGGGGCACAGCCAGAGGGCTGTGTCCATGAGAGGACACTGAAGTCCTGAGAGCGACATGGGTCCTAATGATAAAACAGATGCAGCCAGATGCCACTAGATGAAGGCGCACCGGTGAACCAGAACTTATTACCAGGATGGCCAGCAAGAGGCACCACAGCAATGAGGCATGCCCCATGGCACCAAGACTTAGCAGCAAGGAAGGCTCTCTCTGTCTTGAACAAGCACTTAGAAGGATTCTGCTGACAGGTCTTTTCTTTTTTTGAAAAGAGATACAAAAAAGGAGCCAACAGACACACTAGGTTCAGCAAGGAAGAACTGGCAGGCCAAGCCAGGCTCTCCTGGTTAGTAGGAAGGCTCTTCAGCCAGCTCTTCCCAAAGATCACTGTCTAGAGACCTTTTAACAGCCACTGCAGATGCTGACCACAAAACAGGCAAAGAGATGCCAAAATAGAGTTCTCCACTGCCTGCAGCCATCACGCTACCAGGAGTTCTGTGCACAGAGAGTCCCCTGCTGGGGGGAAGAGGCCTTGTTAGAGACTCTTCTGACACCAGCCGTTCTCAAATAGTGTTTAGTGTTCTGTGTTGTGACTTCAGCATCCACAGATGCCAGTCCAGTTGGGGGACATTTTTCCTGTCTCCACATTTGTCTAGTGCATCCTTTCAACACTTGTCACCAAAAAGACCTGTTTCTTTTGCAAGCAATGTACAGCTAGGCAAAGGCAGTCTTCTCCATTTCCTCAAAAGATCACCAAGCTGTGAGGAGAGGACACACATTCAGCCAGGCTGGATCCTGAATCTTCTCTTTATTCAGCAGGTGTCCGAGAAAGACAGAAATCTACACCATGTAGAGGTCAAAAATAGGAGTTTATTACACACAGTGCTGGCGGAGTGTCACCTTGCTTATTAGGCTCAGAGACATTGTTAATTAATTAATTACAATAGAATATATAGATTTTTCACAAGCAGGGGAAAGTAACGGGGTAGGCAGTTCCACACCCCGGGATAGGTTTTGCAGCAAGACAAGATAAGCACATTAGCCAATAGTTAACAGATTACATAATGTCTCCACCCGTGGTCTCAAGTTAGCAAGTTAACATTTCATTAGTACTTTGATAAAATGTTGTTAGTATAAAATATCTATGTTGAATTCTGATTTGGGGTCCATAGGAATGGAGCAACTCCTTTGATTGTCCAACAGGTACATTCCTAGGGGTTAAAGCAAAGAAACAGTGAAAGTATATGGCAATAAAGATTTTCTGTGTGTCTAAAGGCAGGCATTGGTCCCTGGGAAGGGACGTGGAAGGATGACATATCTTATACTGACATGTGACAACTTTTCATAAACTCAAGACTGGATCTCTGGGAAGAACGTCTCCCTACAGAAGAAACAAACACAATAGGAACAGGGATTCTTTGTTCAATCTGCATCTCTGAATAAGACACAATTCTTTAGTTCTTAGCTCCAACACCTGGCAATTTGCTGACCAGGCCTATCTTAGCAAGCAAGGCTTTCTGTTTACCCCAGCTTTCTCTTAGCTTATCACTATTTGCTAGGCCTCTGGTCCTTGACCATACTCTGGACTTTGAGTCTGGAAAAGAGCTGGCACAATCCATGCACCAGGTTGCTACATAAAAAGCAAATAGATTTTTAATCCTTCACATGAAGTAATGGCAAAGGTCTTGGTTCAGGCCTGTAGCAGCTATGGAATAAACTGCAGGTTCAAATCAAGTCTCTGGAGTCCATCCACAACTGGGATGGGGCATTCAGTCCTTTGTACAGAGCTGAAGCTTGTTTGTAGCAAAGTCCCTCCAGAGGTATGAAGCAGGACTGAAGACAAGATGGAGTTGAGGCATCAGCCTTTTATAGTCTCTTGCCACGTGGTCTTTGCTTTCTTTGTCCCAAGGACACTCTATCCAGCACGTGGCATAGAAAAACCTTTGAGTTCTGTCCACAGGCAGGTCCCTGCATACCTTGATGAGTCACAAGGTGTATCTGCCTTCTCTCAATGGGTCGATTGTATAACTGATGGTCCTTAGTGGGCCATCAAGCAGGCTAGGCAGAATGACACCAACTTGTCTTGAGTGTTCCCCAGAAGCAGAGCACGAGTTTGAAATATGGACAGCATAGAACCAATATTCATAACGTCAACTACAAAAATGATACACATCTAGAGATAGCATCATTATAATCAGTCAATCAGAACCTCTTCACAGACCCCTTACGTGGCCACTTTTCTATAATATTGGCTGCAAATATAGAACAGTGGTCGCAATGGTGATCTATACAGTTACAGATTAAGCCATTAATGTCACAGGAGGTGACATGGTATCAGTGAGACTGATATTGGAATGCTGCCTCCAGTTCTGGTGTCCTCGGTTGAAAAAGATGATGTGAAATTGGAGCTGGGGCAGCAAAAAGCCACCAAATGTTCTGAGGGCTGGAGAAAAATGCCTTCTAGTAAGCTATTGAAAGAGCTCAGTCTGTTTAGCTTATCAAAAGAAGATTGAAAGGTGACTTCACTGAAGTGTTGAAGGGCCTTAATGGAGAGAAAATATTGGGTGTTAGAGGGCTTTTTAATTGAGCAGAGAAAGGCATAACAAGACCCAACGGCTGGAAGGTAAAAAGAGACAAATTCATATTACAACTAAGGCACAAATATTCAACAGCGAGGATGATTCACCACAGGAACAGGCTACCAAGGAAAGTGGTGGATTTGCCATCTCCTGATGTCATTTAATGAAGACTAGATGCCTTTCTGGAATGTCTTTGCCTCCAAAGTAGCTCTTTTGTCATACAGGAGGCCTGCGATATGCAGGGGGTCAGATTAGAAGCTCTAATGGTCTCTTCTGGCCACAAAGTCGACTAATTTCTGAAAAACTGAGTGTAGCATTGGCAGCAGCGTCTGATATTTTCCTGTCTAGCCGGCTTGCTTCCTAGAACGAACGCTCCTTGAGTGGGGTGATCCACAGGGAGTAGCTTAAACCTGCAAAGAGCCTGGCCAGGGGCAGGACATTAACACAGCAAGGGAGGGGTGTGGCGGTGACATCACAAAGGCCTTTTTCAGCACCTCAGACTATCGGTCAAAGGTGGTGGGGAGGTGGTGACCTCACAGAGAGATGCTAACATCATCCAGGCAGGACAGAGGCGAGGGGCCAGGGAAATCTCAGAGACCCCTGTGGCTTTGCTTCAGCAAGTCTCTTTCTCCAGGTCTCCTTGAGGACTGACAGAGTATTTGGGTTCACGGATGTGAGTGCCAGGAGGAACCTCTTTCGAGTTTTCTCCTTCCCTTGTAGTGATTTTACTAGAAAACAGCCATCCCTGTTTAGAAGGCAAGAGCCTCCTGGAGGTCTGAAACCTGTTCAGTCTGATCCATCTGGTGAGAGTTGAATTCTAGGCATTGAAAACACGAGCTTAAGGAGGCAGAATTTTATTCCACGCCTGGGATTTTGTCCCTTCGAATCACTGGGGACATTAGGGTTTGTCCTTTTTGTTTCACCTTTCCCTCCATCCATCCCTCCCTCTTTCTCTTTGTCTCTTGCTTCTTTTCTCCTTTTTCCTGTTCCCCTCACAACACCAGGGTGTCTGTGTGTGTGTGTGTGTGTGTGTGTGTGTGTGTGTGTGTGTGTGTGTGTGTGTGTTACAGGGGAGTGCTCTGCAGCTCCCACTGTGGGTGGTCCATCCAAAACTGTGGGGCTGAAATAGTGCTCTGACAGTGATCCCCACTGGTGACCTGGCCCATCCTTTGTGCTCTCTGGTGAGAACCCTCAGCCTTCCCTCCTCAGGCTCTACCCTGATTGGCAGGGAGGAGACTCAGGTCCTTGTTGTTCTCTTTTAAGATCAAGGAAATAAGTCAGAACCAGTTCTATGTTTGACAAATTTTGCTGCTTCTCTGCATTAATTGTCTCTGAGCAGTTCATGATTCTGAGCAGTCCATTGCAGTTCTCCTCAAATACTTGCTGAATAATTACTGTGCACTGTTGTTGGTCTGGAGCTCATCTGAGAGCACTTTATTCAGGTCATTCAATGTCTGAAATTCAAGTTCCGATGGTTAGTTTGAAAATCAGGGCTCTTGGGTCCAATTCCCAACTCTGCCACTGACTTGCTGTGTGACATAAGACAAGTCCATTCTCCTTTTTCAGCCTTACCTTCTCCCTTTTTCAAGTAGAGATAATAATGATCTGCTCCTACCTACCTCACAGTGGGCGGAGGATGGGGATCCATTTGAGAGTGTCACTCGGAGTAGGGCATAGTATGAGGTGTCCTATCACGTTTACTCAGAGCAGATTAACACATAATAGAATAGCTGAAATAGTCTATTTGATTTGTATGTTTTTATTTTGAAATTGTTAAGAGCAGCAATGACTTAGCTCAGACTGAAGCATCTTATCTAATGTTTGAGATCTAAGTGTCTCCTCTTGTGTGCGACAAGACAATTTAACACACTGTGACAGACAGGAGATGCTTTTGTTTTGCAACAAAATATTTTAACAAAGAACTTTTATCCCACTTGTTATGATTTCGAGAAACAAACTGGTTTAGTCTGAATGGGATTTTCTGACAGAAACAGTTGGAATGACATTTCCCCACCATCTCGATTCCTGGGCTCTATCCCTGCCTCTGGAGGGTTTGTTGTCCATTAGAACAGGAGTTGGAACTGGTGGCTTTTCTTTATGGCTCTGCCACCGCTTTGCTTTGTAGGCCCTTGGGTAAGTCACTTCCCTTCTCTGGACCTCAGGTTCCCCTCATCTGTCCAATGAGAACAGGGACAGTTCTTGAACTCTGGGTGGTTGTGAGCCTGAGTGAGATAAGGGGCGTTAAAGCCCTCTGTGAAGGAGAAAAGGGAACTTCTCAGTGACTGGGGCTCCTCTCTGTATGGCCCCAATGGGGAAGGAAAGAGATCGTGTGGGGGAGAAGACAGGCAGAAGGGGTAAAATGGGGCTAAACCAGAAATGAGGAGATTTTCTTCCTGTTAAAATATCCTGGAGTCTCATGGCTGAAAAGTCGCATCTTTAATTAGGTGTGAACCAGCAGCCTTGCAATTACCAGGCAAAGGTGTGAACCACAGAGACTGATAATTGCCTGCTTCCCAGCTTTGCCTAAGAAGCAACTGCAGTGATGCTACTGGTTAGTGCAAAAGGGGCTACTGCTGGGCTTATGAGTTCAAACCTTACCTTAAATACTGGTTTCTATTACCCCTGTAGCTTCCCCAACTTGTATTGCCCAATTCACATGGAAAGTACCGTACTAGGAAAAGGAGAATAAGTTCTGAAATGTGGAAGCTGATGCTGAGCTTGGAAATATCCACCCTCTGCTGCCATGAATTCCAGTAGATTGTTCACTGTCAGGGAAAATTGATCTATTAGCTGCCAGGAAAGGTGTCTGGGCACCATATCCCCCTGCTTCTTCCAGTGCACTCCTGGCTCGGTCACGGCTGCAGAAGGATTCTATATGCATTGAGTCTAAATCTTTTCCAAGCCTTCTTAGCACAGCTGGTAGTGTCTCAGTCTCATAATCTGAAGGCTTTGAGTTCAAACCTCTCAGAAAACAATGGTTTTTGCTCCCTGCTTCAAATTTTCTAAAGGAAATCAGAGAAAAGAGACTACAGGAGAGTGTTTTCTAGACACCTTCGCATCCATCTAACACACACACACACAGAATCTTCTAAGGCATTAACTTTTCCTTCTGTATAGAGTTTGTATTCTCCATAGAGCAAAATATATCAAAAACATGCAAGTCTAAACCTAATACAATATGAAACTCAATACAGATAAAATCTCACCCTCAGAGATCTTCCAATAAGCTTCTTTTGCAGTCTAGGCTTATTTCTAGTCTGGGCCCAATCTTTTCACCTGGCGTAATCCTTGTTCCAGCTCAGGTGGTAGCTAGGGGATTTCTTATGACTGCAGCCACCTTTCTTCTATTCTACCCCCTTATATAACTTTGGTACAAGGCAGGAATCTTTTGTCTCTCTCCTGGGGAAAAGCCCCAGGTTTAAGATGGATTCCTGTACCAGGTGACATGCTCACATGTCCTGTGAGACCCCAAGCCTTCATTTTTCCTGGCCTGACTCACAGATGGTGCAGGACAGAGCCATCTACAGTCAATTGTCCAGGTTAATGGGAGCCATCAAGAGTCCAAACCACTATTAGTGGCCCACACTTTGCATCATTACAACAAGACCTCAGAGTTATTGTTCATATTTCTAGTTTCAGATACAAGAGTGACCAGTTCATACACATACGATGAACACACACAGTCGATTATAAACTTTGTAATGCTACCTTACATGCATAAAGCATATTCCAGTTACATTATATTCACACTCATTAGCATATTTTAATAAAATCATATGGAGTGCAACGTCATAGCAGGGAAAGGGTTTTACTGCAGCACCTGGGAGCAGTTGAGTTTCATGTTCAGGCTGTGGTATGAGTTTCTCCAGGTTTCTCGTAAGCACACAGGGCCCTTAGCAGGTGCTCTCGATACAGGAATGGCCCAGACATGATAAAGTGATGGGAATTGCGTTTTCCTTTTTAATTTTTGTATTTCCAATGACATTTCTGTTTGTGATTTCGTTTTGCTTTGTATAACTGTGTTTTCTCCTGGATTTGCTATTTAACTAAAAAAAGAATAAGGCCTCAGGGGGCCGGATGGAGGAGCAGGCTGGGGCTAGGACTGCTAAAAGAGTGAAAGCATCAGGTTTTCTGTATTGTTTTCTGCCCTCATTTTCTGAGCAGTTTCTTTTCAGCATCAAATTTGCTCAGTTGGTAGAGCCTCAGACTTTTAATCTGAGGGTCCAGGGTTCAAGTCCCTGGTCAGGTAGAAGGACAATTCCCCAAGATTTTCAGAAGGCATCTCTTGAGGACTCTCTTTGACTTCAGTTTTTCCTTTTCAGAACTTGGCCTTTCCTAGGAAGGGCTCTTTACTGCTTGGGACTGAAAGTGCTACTTCCTCACCTGTCCACAGGCATTACAGTCTGGAGGAAGAAAGGCCTCTGGGCCTGTAACAAAGTGCTGTGTGCTGATTTTTTTGAGCAAATGTAGGGCTGGCCAGAAAGGCATATTCCCACTGGGTATTCCCTGAGAGAAAAAATTGTCCCCACAGAGTCTTTCATGCCAGAAGTCAAACTCTCTTGGCTGGTCCCATGGTGTAAGGGCTGGTATTCAGAGCTGTGAATCCTGAAATCAAAGTTCAAGCCCGTGTAGAATTGTGGGGTCCTTTCATTGCCAGCTAATTATTCTGGGATTTCCAAAGCTTTCTCTTGCTCTCTTCAATGACATGGTAGCCTGTCTCTTGCCTGCTAGCTGTTGTGACTCGCACAAGAGGGCATGTTTGATCCCAAAGCAAGGCCCTCCCTTAGGCTCAGTCTGAATAGAGGTCAATGTAGCACTGCATGAGACAGGTCAATTTTATTTTGCTTTGTATAACTGTGTTTTCTCCTGGATCTGATATTTAACTAAAGAAAGAAGAATGTCTCTGGGTGCCACATGGAGAAGCAAGATGGGCCTAGGGCTGCTAAAGAAGCAAGAGTAGCAAATTTTCTGCCCTCTTTTTCTTGACTAGTTTCTCTTCTGCATCAAACTTGCCCTTTTTTTCCATGAGCCTGACTAGCTCAGTTGGTAAAGCATCAGACTTTTAATCTGACGGTCCAGGGTTCAGATTCCTGGTCAGGTGAAAAGAGAGCATTTCCCCATATGGTACTCCTCCAACAACTGCAAAAGGCATCTCCTCAGGATGTTATTTCACAACAGTCATTTTTCCTCCAGGACTTGGTCTTTCCTAGAAAGGGCCATGTACTGCCTAGGATGGAAGGGGCAATTTCCTCACATGGCCACTGGCCTCTCAGGCTGGATTAAGAAAGGCCTCTGGGAGTTGCAGCAAACTGTTACATGCCAACTTGGTGAGTAAATGCAGGGCTGCGCCAGCAGGGTCATCCACACCAGAACTCAGCAGAGATCTGGGGGTTCCCTATTGGTCCCATGGTGTAAGAGCAGCCCTCAGGACTTTGAATCCTGCAATCTGAGTTGAAGTCTCAGTAGGATCTGAGGACAATTCCTGTGCGACCTAATCCTGCTGGGTCTTCCAAGGCTCTGTCTTGCTCTCTCAAATGATATGAAAGCCTGCCTTTTGCCTGCTAGCTGTTGTGACTTGAGCACAAGAGGGGATGTTTGATCCAGAAGGCTGGTCGTGCTTGGAGTCCTGTAGGTAGGGATGGGAGCTCCATTTCCTCTGAGTCCTGAAGCTGGGCTGCAGCCTGGCCTAGGAGGCAGACCTATTGGTTGACCAACTGGCCCAAAGTCACTTGGGCGGTGTTGGTGTTGCCCAGGAATGCTGAAAGGCCTAAGGGAGAGAGGCTTAATACTCCTCCCTATCAGTCAGGGTGGAAGAGGAGGGCTGCAAGAGTGGGTAGGTTGATGAGCTGGGCCTTCTAGCATTTAGTTGGGTACATGGTGAGGAACGCAAACTGGGAGAAGCAGTTGCTGGCCTGTGAGGAATGGCTCAGCCGGTGGCGTAAGTAGACCTTGTAATTACCTACAAAGCTGTGATGCTCAAGACCTATCTTTCGTCTACAGGGAATTTCCTCAGCCATGTATTTCCCCCTGCTCCATGAGTACTGCTGAGGCTGAACATGATGACCTTCCACTTCTTGTGGGGCAATAGGGTATCCCTACCTAGACAGGAGACGTGTGGCTTTTCTGCCATATTAGAAGAGAGGTTGGGCCTGGTGGGCTTTGAAGTCTTTTATGGCTTTACTTTTTTGTTTTTACATTTTCAGTGGGTGGCTCCCAAGCAAGAGTTGACTCACCTGATCTTTCTTTCTTCTCCTGCTCTTTCTCAGCAAGGGGAAGAAAAAGAAGCTCTCCTTCAAGCTGGAGTCAGAAGGACAACATAAGGATGACTTCCTGAGTTCCGGCTCCAGTCCTTTGCTCTGCCAGCTGACCCATCGAAGGGCTGCCATCACTTTCTCCAGGTTCGCCCATCGGTGTGTTCAGAATGGAGAGGGGTGACTAGTGGTGTTGCCCAATGGTGAGTCCTAGGACCAATCCTATTCAACTTAGTCATAAATGATCTGGAGAAAGGGGTAAACAGTGAGGTGGCAAAGTTTGCAGATGATACTAAACTGCTCAAGATAGTTAAGACCAAAGCAGACTGTGAAAGATTTTCAAAGAGACCTCAAAAAACTAAGTGATTGAGCAAAGAAATGGCAAATGAGATGTAATGTGGATAAATGTAAAGTAATGCACATTGGGAAAAATAACCCCAACTATACATACAATATGATGGGGGCTAATTTAGTTACAGTTAATCAGGAAAGATATCTTGGAGTCGTCGTGGATAGTTCTCTGAAGACGACCATGCAGTGTTCAGCAGCAGTCAAAAAAGCAAACAAGATGTTAGGAATCATTTAAAAAGGGATAGAGAATAAGACAGAGAATATTTGCCCTTATATAAATCCATGGTACACCCGCATCTTGAATACTGCGTATAGATGTTGTCTCCTCATTTCAAAAACGATATACTGGCACTAGAAAAGGTTCAGAGAAGGGCAACTAAAATGATTAGGGTTTGGAATGGGTCCCATATGAGGAGAGATTAAAGAGACTAGGACTTTACATTTTTGAAAAGAGGAGACTAAGAGGGGATATGATAAAGGTATATAAAATCATGAATGATGAGGAGAAAGTGAATAAGGAAAAATTATTTACTTGTTCCCATAATATAAGAACTAGGGGCCACCAAATGAAATTAATGCACAGCAGGTTTTAAACAAATAAAAGGAAGTTCTTCTTCACACAGTGCACAGTCAACATGTTGAACTCCTTGCCTGAGGAGGTTATGAAGGCTAGGACTATAAGAGGGTTTAAAAGAGAACTAGATAAATTAATGGAAGTTAAGTCATGAATGGCTGTTAGCCAGGATGGGTAAGGAATGGTGTCCCTAGCCTCTGCTTGTCAGAGGATGGAGATGGATGGCAGGAGAGAGCTCACTTGATCATTGCCTGTTAGGTTCACGCCCTCTGGGGCACCTGGCATTGGCCACTGTTGGCAGACAGGACACTGGGCTGGATGGACCTTTGGTCTCACCCAGTATAGCCATTCTTATACTCTAATGAAGGGAGGGGCAGAGTCCTCTGGCAGAGTTTCTGTAGTGTAGTAGTTATCACGTTTGTCTAACACGCAAAAGGTCCCTGGTTCAAAACCAAGCAGAAACAAAATTGCTTAGCTTTCCCAGCTTCCCTGGCTCTCTAGCAAAGTTCCTACTGCTGCCACTGGCATGTACCTGTGATAAATCCAACCCCTGCAGGACAGAGGCTGGGGAAATGAGCTGAGAAAGAGCCTTGGCATCAGCAGAGGAAAGCTAGAGGATCTGAGTCAGTCACCTTTTGGAGCCTTGTGGCTTGGTCTCCTCTGCCCTGGGAGGTTGGCTGGTGGAGACCAGCTCTTCCTGCTGGCCTCCTTTGTGTGACTTGCCAAAGGAGGAAGTGAGGCAAGAATGGAGCAAAAGAGGAAAGTCGAGCTGAGGAAGGCAGGGCAGAAGCTAAGCCCCTCAGTGCGGCTAAGTGGGGTTAGTAGAGCGCCACCATTCATTCTGCAAAGTCTGGGGAGGTGCAGTTGGCTGCTGGGAGGTAGGATCCTGTGCCTGCCTCGTGGCTTCCCAAGGATGGCTACTTGCAATCCAGGAGAGGAAGGATGGTTCTGGGTGAAAGGAAGACAAGCAAAGCTCTGGGAGGAAATTTGAGTGTGGGGTGCGGGCTTTCTGCTTGGGTTTTGGGGTGCAGGAGGGGGTGGTGCTTACCCCGGGCACTGCAACTCCCGAAGTGACCAGTACACACAACCCTGTGACAGCAGCTCTCAGGTCAGCGGGGACAGTGAGTCTCCATGTGCCGCTACCTGCAGGCGCGGCCCCCAGAGCTCCCATTGGCTGCAGTTCCTGGCCAATGGGAGCTGTGGAGTTGGTTCTCGGGGCAGAGGCAGCACATGGAGACACTCCCCCCCACCCCAGGGGATGCTGGGAAATGCCAGACACTTCTGGAAGCGGCACGGAGGGACAGAGGCAGAGTGGGCAGGGAGCCACCTTAGTGCTGCTGGCACATCTCTGCACACCCATTGTGGGAGGGGGGCAGAGGGCCTCCATGCGCTGCCTGGAGTAGGGGCAGAGCACAGAGCTGCCTCCCCTCCCGGGTCTATTACAGGAGTGGGTGAGTGGGCTCTTTTGGCCCGCAAGGTGCAGCAGGTCAGACTAGATGATCACACTGGTCCCTTCTAACCTTAAATGCTCTGAGTCTAAAAGGGAGAGGGAAGTAAAGAAAAAAAAAACCCAAACATTGAAATACCAGGGTGACTCCACCTGCTCACTGTATAGTCCTGCCCCTTTCTTCCTTCACTGGGTGTTTAATGAGCTGCAGGACACTGATTCTCTCATTCCATTGATAAACTGATACAATGTGACGGAAATTAAACTAGTTTCCATCTTAGAAAACAGCACCTCAGTGTGGTGGCTGGGAATTGAACCTAGGTCAACTGCTCAAAAGGCAGCTATACCACCAACACATCTGGTGAAATTACTCCTTATGCTTGCCCAATGAGGCTAGGCCAGAATTGAGGCATTTTCCTGCCTGTTAAAATGTACTGGATTCTCTTCACAAAAAAGCCAAACACCTCTATCTTCACCTGGGTTTGAACCATCAGCCTTTCAATTAGCCACCAACTCTGTTAATCACAGACACAGGTAGCTGCCTACTTCCCAGGCTTCTGTATGAAGCACTTACAGGGATACAACTGGCTAGTGAGGGAGGCGCACTGCTGGGGTTATGAGTTCAGGCCTCACCCAACACACCGCTTTTCATTAGCCACAGAGCTTCCCACATTGCTTTGTCTCATTCACATGGAAAGTGCCATACGAGGGTGATGAGAGTAAATTCTAAACTCTGAAATGTGGTGGTGGCCCAGAGATTGGGATAAGGGGTTTGAAGGGAAAAAGATCTAGGAGTATAAAACCAGACAGTGTCCAGGGGCAGGTATGGTACAATGCCTCAACAGGGAGCCATGGGGGGGCGTGTTCCACTCTCTCTGTGAAATGTCCTGAGAGGTATTTGAAGATGAAGATAACGCCATGGCTAACAAGTGACTGGCACGTCCTGGGCTCAAGAAAGGAAGGGACTTGGGTTAATTGTCTGAAGATTTGCATTACCGTCACTGTCTGACCCCCCTTCAGCTCGGAGCAGGTTTGTACGTTGCTGGGTGGAACACACAGACTCCTGGAGAGCAGGGGCAGCTGTTTCCATGGCAGAGAGTCTGACACTTAGGAGACTTTCTATACTTGCTGTTTTGAAGCAATTCAATAAAATAACGGTGGAGCTACAATGTCCAGTCCAATATTTCAGCCCCCTGCTATTTTAGAATCTACACAGGAGGCTTCCAGTGCCAGGACACCTGACCAGAGAGCTCAGTGGGGGTATAACAGCTGCAGACTCTGAGGGTCCTGGGCTAAATCCACTTGCTGGTGAAAGTGTTTTGATTTATTTGATTGATAATGAGCACCAGCTACCAGGGGAGAAGCCCTGTGAGTCGCTGCCACTGGGAAAGGGCAGGGGGAGAGGGAACAAGAGGAGAAAGGCAGAGACATTGGATACGAGGAATTGCGGGGAGAAGAAAGAGAGAACAGAGAGACAATACATGATTGAAGCAGAACCGGTGTCCCAACTCGATCTTGTTCATCACAGGTGTTCAGAGAGACAGGTAGTTGCAGGTTTTCCAGTGTCAAGTCTGAACTTTGATTCTAACAATGTGAGTTCAAATATCAAGGGGATCTCCACAGACCTGATCTCTTCCCCCTTTCCCTTTTAGTATTTTTATTTTGATGTATTTGGCTTAACCGTGATCTTCTCTTTCCCCACCTGTATTGCAATTTGGGGATTATTTTTATTTTGCCTCCCTTTTGTTCATGTCATTATAATTGTAACTGCAAAGGAATCTGCAGGAGCAAAAACTGACTCAATACTTTATTTCCCCATCATGCCAGAACATCATACAAACAGCTCACACAGCTGGAATCATAACACGGAAGGCCAGGGGATGGGAGCTGCAGGTTTCCAAGTGTTCTGTCTTTCTCAGATGAAAACATTCCAGCCCCTTGTGTGCCTCCATCGTGTATGACCTGCTGGACTTTTACACACTTATTGTCTCATTCTATGGATGTGATTGTAACACAAGGTGACTGAAATTAAACCACTTCCAGACGAGGAGACAGAAGACAAAAAGCCATTATTGCACTGGCTGGAACTCAAACCCAGACCAACTGTTTGGACAGCACCTATGCACAACACTATAGCACCAATGCATCTAGTATGAGTAGCTTTCCTGCAGGCTCTGTGTGCTGGCAAAGGGGGTGATATATGACCATGGAATTAATGAGCAAGGTGGATGGGCTGGAAGTTGCCTGACGGCAGGGAGCAGAGTTCGGATCCCAGAGTGACTGAAAGGGGCAAAGGTGAAATCAGAGCTCATTGGGAGCTGGCCCCACCCCAGGAGAGGGGAACTGAAACTCAACTTCACTCATAGAAAAATCTTCCCTGAGAAGGAAGGGAACAGCTTGTTTTAAAGACAAGGTTTATGTTTGTTCCTGCTACATATGGAGGGGCTGGGTAGTTCTGATTCTAGCCCCCCAGACTCTGGGAGGATAAGGAACAAATTCAGGCTGCCAGTCACCTGCAGGAGCGAGATGATTTTTTGACAGTGAGGGATGCCTCGTCCTAAAGGCCTTTGTCTGCCCCCTTCTAGTGACTGTTTGGTACCGGAATGCAGCCACCACTCCTGGGTCTCTGCTGGGGAAATAATGTTTCTGTGCAAAACACCAAAGCTTTTAACAGAAAGAAAGAAAAGGAGATGGCAACACAATGGGACTAGCACATAAGGAATGAAACACAAGACGCTTCTCCCACGTGCATTGACTTTTAACCTTGGTTGGGGTGTTGTTGTATCCATGTTGGTCCCATGGGTCCTCTGGGGGGCACCTGACATTGGTGATTTTCAGAAGACTGGACAGTGGGCTAGATGAGCTGGTCTGACTCAGTATGGCTGTTCTTATGTTCTAACTGCTGTTTAGGAAAGAGACGACCTTTCAGGCTACACAAAACTGAAGCAGGGTGCTGGGTTAGCTCCAAAGCTTGTCTCTTTCACCAACAGAGGTTGGTCCTCTACAAGCTCTTACCCTCACTCGCCTTGTCTCTCTTGGCCTCTGAAAAGTGTTTTCTCTCCACTCCCTTTGCAGAGAAGTTAAGTTTCCCTTTGGGCAACTATCAGGCAGAAGCAATTGTATTGACCGTGACACTAGAATTGAAGATTTAATATTATAAACAAATGAGTCTAAACTTGAGGTTCTGGTTTCCACATTGGTTTTTCTAACTCAGTTCCCAATTCTCTTCTAGAAAGGCTTCCAGGCTGCCTGCCCAGCCCAACAAAAGTGGCTAGGAGAGAGTCCACAATCCTGCTCTTTCAGGTAGTGGAAGGCTGCCATCAAATCCCCCCTCACTCAGTCAGTCCCCAGCCTGTGGCAGCGCATAGGATTCTTCCGTCCTAAGTGCAGGACTCTGCACTTCTCCTTGTTGAACTTCCTCGGATTTCTTTTGGCCCAATCCTCCAATTTGTCTAGGTCACTCTGGACCCAAACCCTGTCCTCCAGCGCTTGGATTCTTTACATGCTTTCACAGAGCGAAGTGCACATGTTCCATGATTTCATAGGGCAGACTTTTGTGCTATTGGGAGCTTTCCCTGTGCGAATTTGACAGGTGGATCAACATAGAGACAAACTGTAACCTTTCTCAGGGTACTGAGGACTGTGAGTCTCCTTGTTGCCATCTGCCACAAGGAAGAGGGAGTTTTGCATTTGGCAGCTGGATGTTAGTGACCAAACTCACCAGCCTGCTGGAACTCAAGGACCCTCCTCTGAGTTACAGCAGCCACCCTAACCCCTGAGTTCCTTCAGTGTGTCCACCAGATATTTGGTGAAATCCCAGATCCTCTCTTACTGAAGTATCCCAAGACACAGTAGCAAGGGTCCACAGTAAAACTAGTATCTCACGCAGCACTTGAGTACAGTTATTGAACAAGCAAAAAAATTATTTAACGGATAGAGTTTTAAACAAACAAATGTGAGTGACGGATACCAACTGTTATCAACTAAACAAAGGCAGAAAATGATAGAAGAGAAAGGCCAGCACAAAAAACTGGGAGAGGAACAATAAGATACTAAAAGGACAATGGTTGGAACTCTCCATTTCTCTCAGTCTTTGGATTGATGGCTACTAGAGCTGTAGCAACAGTTGAGGAACCAGGGTAAATTAAATCAAATTAACTTTTCAAGATTAGCCATCATTTTCTGTATGACTAACAAAAACAAGACAACTTTCAGTTTTCCAAAATAATTCAGATTATCACACAGTCTCTTACTCTTTAACCAATAACTTCACCTATAATTTCATTTTAATTGGTAACAACAACATATTCAAAGATCACAAATTGTTGTCATATGTTACTTTTCTTTTAATCCCCATTGCCAACAACTGAACCCTGGTTCTTATTGTGGTTTGTCCCAATGTAGGACCCAACCACTTCTGTGAGTTCATATATCTCAGGATCTTCTGCCATACGTGTTGGTAGAAGGGGTCTTCTATGTCGGAATCTTTGCATCATGGAGAAAAATACCTCTCTTTTCACACTTTCTAATCTTTCAAAGTAGGAGGAGGTAGAGAAGTAATGTAAATGCATAAAGCACAAGAGAAACCTCTCTGGTCTACACTAAAGACATTTATCGGGATAACTATATTGCTTAGGCGTGTGAAAAATCCACACAGCTGAGCAACGTAGTTACACAGCCCTAACCCCCTGTGTAGATAGTGCTACATGAGCGGGAGAGCTTCTCCTGCCAACAAAGCCACCGCTGCTTGAGGGGGCTGGACTAATCAAGTCCGATGGGAGAAATCTCTCCCACTGGCTTAGAGCATCTGTAATAGCAGTGCTACAGCAGCGCAGCTACATTGGTGCAGCTGTGCCAACATCAGCTTAATTGTGTAGCCACAGCGTCAGACACAAAACCATAGTATCAGGACTCAACATGCGAGTATCCAGAAGTCTGAAATTGGAGGCTGACAAATTCGTTGCCTCATTGGTTACCATCATTTCTACAGCCTGAAAGTCCTTGTTACCCAGCCAGGCAGCCAGTTTGGGATCCACAGGGAAGGAATGTCCTATGAAGCACTCTCTCTTTGCATCCAAACAGTGAAGGATGACTCTTCTCAGTCTAACCCTGGCATACTTTGGAAGTGTAATCAGGGACACTGAAGTAGGAAGTGGAGTTGTACAAACAATTTTCCTTGGGTCACCATAGCTTCCTTTACTGGGGTGGAAACCAAGAACTGGGTGTGGACTCTTTCAACCTCAGCTCTTTCCAAATCCTTGGTCTTGGATAGGGGAAATTTACACTTCTCTGAAGTAGAATCCTTTACAAATCCACTTAAAATCTCAGCAGTGTTAATGAGGAATGGCTTCCTGAAACATATCTAGTTTTTCTTTAATTCAGTGGCACAGGTCCAGGAAAGGGACTGGATACAGGCCTGGATCAGAATCTTCGTTAGTTACCACAGCTGGAGATTCTATTAAAAAATGGGCATTTTTCTGAAGATATTACATTTTCAACACTGGTTTTATTTTATACACATCTTTAGAACCTACAAAGGATAAATTCGACAAGAACTCCACTTCTATTTCCTCAACATCTGTGTCATGAACGGCTGCATTTCCCATAGCATAGGATTAGCTAGGAGAGATCTTCTGTAGGGCCTGGGTTACAAAATCTTTGGGAACCAAACACATGAGCATTTTGCCTAGTTCAAAATCACTTACCATGGAATTCTCTTCCCAGATCATCGGAGACAATATTGCCTTAAACAACTGAAATACACTGTGATCATATGCACTTCCTTCGGTTAGTTGGGGTTGTGCTGTTGTTCACCATTTCTGAGTTGAGATTTTAAATCACTGCTGTTTCCTTGTTAGCCTGTCCAGTAAATTAGAGAGTTCACTCCTGTTGATAGAACTGCACTTCAACTTTCTCCATGTCATCATGGAGGGATGGGGAAAAAGCAAAGCTGAAATCATAAATGCGGACTTAGCACAGGGTCATTGTCTTAAATTCTTCAATAAATCTGAGCTACATCCTATCAAAATGAACTAATATCCAATTGGGTGACCAAACACAGCCTTCAGGAAAGATAGAAACCCACATCACAGAGAGAGAATACATTAGAAAGAAAGCGTCAAGTGAAATTCCGGAGCAGGTTACATCTGATTATTCAGAACCGGGACAAGAGATTCTTCCACCACATTGTCCTCTGATCCATTCAAACCTGCTTCCCTCATCCCTGTCTCCATAGTCAGTTATGTTATTTACAAATTTCTTAGTGTTCTAGCATCCCCATAATAAGGGTAAAACAGCCCTCTTCCCAGAAGTGGCTTTGCAATAGATGGAAGCTGGGATTTAAACTCTAAATGATCACACTCTATTTGGAATCCATTTGAATTCCCCTCCCAGGACTTTTAACACTCATCTCCAGTCACAGCGATTCTGATATAGGATTAAAGTAGTAAAAACATCATCTGCAAGCACAGACAACAGAGAATGCTTCATCACATGACACTTTGAGAAGTGGATGGATTGAATGTGATGAACATAAACTCTGCATGGCCCAGGCAAAAGGTAACAGTTCTGCAGTGAAGGAGAAGGAGGGAATCTTTGAGTCACTTCATCTAGCTCAGCCCTTTCTAAACATCAGAGGATCCACACAGGGGACAGGCTCTATGTATGCAGTGAGTGTGGGAAAACCTTCAATCACAGCTCAAACCTTATTACCCATCAAAGAATGGGTAATCAAAGAATAAGGGAGAGGCCGTATAAATGCTGTGAGTGTGGAAAATGCTTCATTCACAGATCAGCCCTCTTTGAGCATCAGAGAATCCACACAGGGGAGAGGCCCTATGAATGCCGTGAGTGTGGGAAAAGCTTCACTGATGGATCAGCCCTTTCTAGACATCAGAGGATCCACACAGGTGAAAGACCCTATGAATGCAGTGAGTGTGGAAAAACCTTCAATCGCAGCTGAAACCTTATTATCCATCAAAGAATTCACACGGGGAGAGGCCGTATACATGCTGTGAGTGTGGAAAATGCTTCATTAAGAGTTCGGCCCTTTCTGAGCATCAGAGAATCCACACAGGGGAGATGCCCTACGAATGCTGTGAGTGTAGGAAAACCTTCTCTTGGCTCTCAGCCCATGTTAGCCATCAGGGAATCTGCAAGGGAGATCAACATTGTAACAATGTCTAGGGCTATCAAGACTTTCTTTTCTTTAACACTTTTCCTGATTCCCACATAGTAACTTTTAAAGCTCTTTGAACTGTTTGCAGCACCATTATCCCTCAGCTTGTCCAGATGAGTGGCCCATTTTTCCCTTTTGCAGTTCGCCCTCTTTTGAGATGGACCTATTTGTACTTTCTATTGTCCCACAAGTAATTTGAGTGTGCCCTTCCTATGAGGAACCAGGGAACGTCACATTTGTACCATTCCTCCTATTGCAAAGTTATTGTTAGTCACCAATGATACAGATTGTATCATTGCCAGTTGTTCTCACGTTGCTCTGGGTTGTGCTGAAGAGCAGTTATATTGGGAATTTTCTCTGTTGTCTGTGCTTGCAGATGATGTTTTTACTACTTTAATCCTATATCAGAATCGCTGTGACTGGAGATGAGTGTTAAAAGTCCTGGGAGGGGAATTCAAATGGATTCCAAATAGAGTGTGATCATTTAGAGTTTAAATCCCAGCTTCCATCTATTGCAAAGCCACTTCTGGGAAGAGGGCTGTTTTACCCTTATTATGGGGATGCTAGAACACTAAGAAATTTGTAAATAACATAACTGACTATGGAGACAGGGATGAGGGAAGCAGGTTTGAATGGATCAGAGGACAATGTGGTGGAAGAATCTCTTGTCCCGGTTCTGAATAATCAGATGTAACCTGCTCCGGAATTTCACTTGACGCTTTCTTTCTAATGTATTCTCTCTCTGTGATGTGGGTTTCTATCTTTCCTGAAGGCTGTGTTTGGTCACCCAATTGGATATTAGTTCATTTTGATAGGATGTAGCTCAGATTTATTGAAGAATTTAAGACAATGACCCTTTGCTAAGTCCGCATTTATGATTTCAGCTTTGCTTTTTCCCCATCCCTCCATGATGACATGGAGAAAGTTGAAGTGCAGTTCTATCAACAGGAGTGAACTCTCTAATTTACTGGACAGGCTAACAAAGAAACAGCAGTGATTTAAAATCTCAACTCAGAAATGGTGAACAACAGCACAACCCCAACTAACTGAAGGAAGTGCATATGATCACAGTGTATTTCAGTTGTTTAAGGCAATATTGTCTCCGATGATCTGGGAAGAGAATTCCATGGTAAGTGATTTTGAACTAGGCAAAATGCTCATGTGTTTGGTTCCCAAAGCTTTTGTAACCCAGGCCCTACAGAAGATCTCTCCTAGCTAATCCTATGCTATGGGAAATGCAGCCGTTCATGACACAGATGTTGAGGAAATAGAAGTGGAGTTCTTGTCGAATTTATCCTTTGTAGGTTCTAAAGATGTGTATAAAATAAAACCAGTGTTGAAAATGTAATATCTTCAGAAAAATGCCCATTTTTTAATAGAATCTCCAGCTGTGGTAACTAACGAAGATTCTGATCCAGGCCTGTATCCAGTCCCTTTCCTGGACCTGTGCCACTGAATTAAAGAAAAACTAGATATGTTTCAGGAAGCCATTCCTCATTAACACTGCTGAGATTTTAAGTGGTTTTGTAAAGGATTCTACTTCAGAGAAGTGTAAATTTCCCCTATCCAAGACCAAGGATTTGGAAAGAGCTGAGGTTGAAAGAGTCCACACCCAGTTCTTGGTTTCCACCCCAGTAAAGGAAGCTATGGTGACCCAAGGAAAATTGTTTGTACAACTCCACTTCCTACTTCAGTGTCCCTGATTACACTTCCAAAGTATGCCAGGGTTAGACTGAGAAGAGTCATCCTTCACTGTTTGGATGCAAAGAGAGAGTGCTTCATAGGACATTCCTTCCCTGTGGATCCCAAACTGGCTGCCTGGCTGGGTAACAAGGACTTTCAGGCTGTAGAAATGATGGTAACCAATGAGGCAACGAATTTGTCAGCCTCCAATTTCAGACTTCTGGATACTCGCATGTTGAGTCCTGATACTATGGCTTTGTGTCTGACGCTGTGGCTACACAATTAAGCTGATGTTGGCACAGCTGCACCAATGTAGCTGCGCTGCTGTAGCACTGCTATTACAGATGCTCTAAGCCAGTGGGAGAGATTTCTCCCATCGGACTTGATTAGTCCAGCCCCCGCAAGCAGCGGTGGCTTTGTTGGCAGGAGAAGCTCTCCCGCTCATGTAGCACTATCTACACAGGGGGTTAGGGCTGTGTAACTACGTTGCTCAGCTGTGTGGATTTTTCACACCCCTAAGCAATATAGTTATCCCGATAAATGTCTTTAGTGTAGACCAGAGAGGTTTCTCTTGTGCTTTATGCATTTACATTACTTCTCTACCTCCTCCTACTTTGAAAGATTAGAAAGTGTGAAAAGAGAGGTATTTTTCTCCATGATGCAAAGATTCCGATATAGAAGACCCCTTCTACCAACACGTATGGCAGAAGATCCTGAGATATATGAACTCACAGAAGTGGTTGGGTCCTACATTGGGACAAACCACAATAAGAACCAGGGTTCAGTTGTTGGCAATGGGGATTAAAAGAAAAGTAACATATGACAACAATTTGTGATCTTTGAATATGTTGTTGTTACCAATTAAAATGAAATTATAGGTGAAGTTATTGGTTAAAGAGTAAGAGACTGTGTGATAATCTGAATTATTTTGGAAAACTGAAAGTTGTCTTGTTTTTGTTAGTCATACAGAAAATGATGGCTAATCTTGAAAAGTTAATTTGATTTAATTTACCCTGGTTCCTCAACTGTTGCTACAGCTCTAGTACCCATCAATCCAAAGACTGAGAGAAATGGAGAGTTCCAACCATTGTCCTTTTAGTATCTTATTGTTCCTCTCTCTGTTTTTTGTGCTGGCCTTTCTCTTCTATCATTTTCTGCCTTTGTTTAGTTGATAACAGTTGGTATCCATCACTCACATTTGTTTGTTTAAATCTCTATCCGTTAAATAATTTTTTTGCTTGTTCAATAACTGTACTCAAGTGCTGCGTGAGATACTAGTTTTACTGTGGACCCTTGCTACTGTATCTTGGGATACTTCAGTAAGAGAGGATCTGGGATTTCACCAAATATCTGGTGGACACACTGAAGGAACTCAGGGGTTAGGGTGGCTGCTGTAACTCAGAGGAGGGTCCTTGAGTTCCAGCAGGCTGGTGAGTTTGGTCACTAACATCCAGCTGCCAAATGCAAAACTCCCTCTTCCTTGTGGCAGGTGGCAACAAGGAGACTCACAGTCCTCAGTACCCTGAGAAAGGTCACAGTTTGTCTCTATGTTGATCCACCTGTCAAATTCGCACAGGGAAAGCTCCCAATAGCACAAAAGTCTGCCCTATGAAATCATGGAACATGTGCACTTCGCTCTGTGAAAGCATGTAAAGAATCCAAGCGCTGGAGGACAGGGTTTGGGTCCAGAGTGACCTAGACAAATTGGAGGATTGGGCCAAAAGAAATCTGAGGAAGTTCAACAAGGAGAAGTGCAGAGTCCTGCACTTAGGACGGAAGAATCCTATGCACTGCCACAGGCTGGGGACTGACTGAGTGAGGGGGGATTTGATAGCAGCCTTCCACTACCTGAAAGAGCAGGATTGTGGACTCTCTCCTAGCCACTTTTGTTGGGCTGGGCAGGCAGCCTGGAAGCCTTTCTAGAAGAGAATTGGGAACTGAGTTAGAAAAACCAATGTGGAAACCAGAACCTCAAGTTTAGACTCATTTGTTTATAATATTAAATCTTCAATTCTAGTGTCACGGTCAATACAATTGCTTCTGCCTGATAGTTGCCCAAAGGGAAACTTAACTTCTCTGCAAAGGGAGTGGAGAGAAAACACTTTTCAGAGGCCAAGAGAGACAAGGCGAGTGAGGGTAAGAGCTTGTAGAGGACCAACCTCTGTTGGTGAAAGAGACAAGCTTTGGAGCTAACCCAGCACCCTGCTTCAGTTTTGTGTAGCCTGAAAGGTCGTCTCTTTCCTAAACAGCAGTTAGAACATAAGAACAGCCATACTGAGTCAGACCAGTTCATCTAGCCCACTGTCCAGTCTTCTGAAAATGACCAATGTCAGGCGCCCCCCAGAGGACCCATGGGACCAACATGGATACAACAACACCCCAACCAAGGTTAAAAGTCAATGCACGTGGGAGAAGCATCTTGTGTTTCATTCCTTATGTGCTAGTCCCATTGTGTTGCCATCTCCTTTTCTTTCTTTCTGTTAAAAGCTTTGGTGTTTTGCACAGAAACATTATTTCCCCAGCAGAGACCCAGGAGTGGTGGCTGCATTCCGGTACCAAACAGTCACTAGAAGGGGGCAGACAAAGGCCTTTAGGACGAGGCATCCCTCACTGTCAAAAAATCATCTCGCTCCTGCAGGTGACTGGCAGCCTGAATTTGTTCCTTATCCTCCCAGAGTCTGGGGGGCTAGAATCAGAACTACCCAGCCCCTCCATATGTAGCAGGAACAAACATAAACCTTGTCTTTAAAACAAGCTGTTCCCTTCCTTCTCAGGGAAGATTTTTCTATGAGTGAAGTTGAGTTTCAGTTCCCCTCTCCTGGGGTGGGGCCAGCTCCCAATGAGCTCTGATTTCACCTTTGCCCCTTTCAGTCACTCTGGGATCCGAACTCTGCTCCCTGCCGTCAGGCAACTTCCAGCCCATCCACCTTGCTCATTAATTCCATGGTCATATATCACCCCCTTTGCCAGCACACAGAGCCTGCAGGAAAGCTACTCATACTAGATGCATTGGTGCTATAGTGTTGTGCATAGGTGCTGTCCAAACAGTTGGTCTGGGTTTGAGTTCCAGCCAGTGCAATAATGGCTTTTTGTCTTCTGTCTCCTCGTCTGGAAGTGGTTTAATTTCAGTCACATTGTGTTACAATCACATCCATAGAATGAGACAATAAGTGTGTAAAAGTCCAGCAGGTCATACACGATGGAGGCACACAAGGGGCTGGAATGTTTTCATCTGAGAAAGACAGAACACTTGGAAACCTGCAGCTCCCATCCCCTGGCCTTCCGTGTTATGATTCCAGCTGTGTGAGCTGTTTGTATGATGTTCTGGCATGATGGGGAAATAAAGTATTGAGTCAGTTTTTGCTCCTGCAGATTCCTTTGCAGTTACAATTATAATGACATGAACAAAAGGGAGGCAAAATAAAAATAATCCCCAAATTGCAATACAGGTGGGGAAAGAGAAGATCACGGTTAAGCCAAATACATCAAAATAAAAATACTAAAAGGGAAAGGGGGAAGAGATCAGGTCTGTGGAGATCCCCTTGATATTTGAACTCACATTGTTAGAATCAAAGTTCAGACTTGACACTGGAAAACCTGCAACTACCTGTCTCTCTGAACACCTGTGATGAACAAGATCGAGTTGGGACACCGGTTCTGCTTCAATCATGTATTGTCTCTCTGTTCTCTCTTTCTTCTCCCCGCAATTCCTCGTATCCAATGTCTCTGCCTTTCTCCTCTTGTTCCCTCTCCCCCTGCCCTTTCCCAGTGGCAGCGACTCACAGGGCTTCTCCCCTGGTAGCTGGTGCTCATTATCAATCAAATAAATCAAAACACTTTCACCAGCAAGTGGATTTAGCCCAGGACCCTCAGAGTCAGCAGCTGTTATACCCCCACTGAGCTCTCTGGTCAGGTGTCCTGGCACTGGAAGCCTCCTGTGTAGATTCTAAAATAGCAGGGGGCTGAAATATTGGACTGGACATTGTAGCTCCACCGTTATTTTATTGAATTGCTTCAAAACAGCAAGTATAGAAAGTCTCCTAAGTGTCAGGCTCTCTGCCATGGAAACAGCTGCCCCTGCTCTCCAGGAGTCTGTGTGTTCCACCCAGCAACGTACAAACCTGCTCCGAGCTGAAGGGGGGTCAGACAGTGACGGTAACGCAAATCTTCAGACAATTAACCCAAGTCCCTTCCTTTCTTGAACCCAGGACGTGCCAGTCACTTGTTAGCCATGGCGTTATCTTCATCTTCAAATACCTCTCAGGACATTTCACAGAGAGAGTGGAACCCCCCCCCCATGGCTCCCTGTTGAGGCATTGTACCGTACCTGCCCCTGGACACTGTCTGGTTTTATACTCCTAGAGCTTTTTCTCTTCAAACCCCTTATCCCAATCTCTGGGCCACCGCCACATTTCAGAGTTTAGAATTTACTCTCATCACCCTCGTATGGCACTTTCCATGTGAATGAGACAAAGCAATGGGGGAAGCTCTGTGGCTAATGAAAACCGGTGTGTTGGGTGAGGCCTGAACTCATAACCCCAGCAGTGCGCCTCCCTCACTAGCCAGTTGTATCCCTGTAGGTGCTTCATACACAAGCCTGGGAAGTAGGCAGTTACCTGTGTCTGTGATTAACAGAGTTGGTGGCTAATTGAAAGGCTGATGGTTCAAACCCAGGTGAAGATAGAGGTGTTTGGCTTTTTTGTGAAGAGAATCCAGTACATTTTAACAGGCAGGAAAATGCCTCAATTCTGGCCTAGCCTCATTGGGCAAGCATAAGGAGTAATTTCACCAGATGTGTTGGTGGTATAGGGGTGAGCATAGCTGCCTTTTGAGCAGTTGACCTAGGTTCAATTCCCAGCCACCACACTGAGGTGCTGTTTTCTCAGCTGGAAACTAGTTTAATTTCCGTCACATTGTATCAGTTTATCAATGGAATGAGAGAATCAATGTCCTGCAGGTCATTAAACACCCAGTGAAGGAAGAAAGGGGCAGGACTATACAGTGAGCAGGTGGAGTCACCCTGGTATTACAATGTTTGGGTTTTTTTTTCTTTACTTCCCTCTCCCTTTTAGACTCAGAGCATTTAAGGTTAGAAGGGACCAGTGTGATCATCTAGTCTGACCTGCTGCACCTTGCGGGCCAAAAGAGCCCACTCACCCACTCCTGTAATAGACCCGGGAGGGGAGGCAGCTCTGTGCTCTGCCCCTACTCCAGGCAGCGCATGGAGGCCCTCTGCCCCCCTCCCACAATGGGTGTGCAGAGATGTGCCAGCAGCACTAAGGTGGCTCCCTGCCCACTCTGCCTCTGTCCCTCCGTGCCGCTTCCAGAAGTGTCTGGCATTTCCCAGCATCCCCTGGGGTGGGGGGAGTGTCTCCATGTGCTGCCTCTGCCCCGAGAACCAACTCCACAGCTCCCATTGGCCAGGAACTGCAGCCAATGGGAGCTCTGGGGGCCGCGCCTGCAGGTAGCGGCACATGGAGACTCACTGTCCCCGCTGACCTGAGAGCTGCTGTCACAGGGTTGTGTGTACTGGTCACTTCGGGAGTTGCAGTGCCCGGGGTAAGCACCACCCCCTCCTGCACCCCAACCCCCAAGCAGAAAGCCCGCACCCCACACCCAAATTTCCTCCCAGAGCTTTGCTTGTCTTCCTTTCACCCAGAACCATCCTTCCTCTCCTGGGTTGCAAGTAGCCATCCTTGGGAAGCCACGAGGCAGGCACAGGATCCTACCTCCCAGCAGCCAACTGCACCTCCCCAGACTTTGCAGAATGAATGGTGGCGCTCTACTAACCCCACTTAGCCGCACTGAGGGGCTTAGCTTCTGCCCTGCCTTCCTCAGCTCGACTTTCCTCTTTTGCCCCATTCTTGCCTCACTTCCTCCTTTGGCAAGTCACACAAAGGAGGCCAGCAGGAAGAGCTGGTCTCCACCAGCCAACCTCCCAGGGCAGAGGAGACCAAGCCACAAGGCTCCAAAAGGTGACTGACCCAGATCCTCTAGCTTTCCTCTGCTGATGCCAAGGCTCTTTCTCAGCTCATTTCCCCAGCCTCTGTCCTGCAGGGGTTGGGTTTATCACAGGTACATGCCAGTGGCAGCAGTAGGAACTTTGCTAGACAGCCAGGGAAGCTGGGAAAACTAAGCAATTTTGTTTCTGCCTGGTTTTGAACCAGGGACCTTTTGCGTGTTAGGCAAACGTGATAACCACTACACTACAGAAACTCTGTCAGAGGACTCTGCCCCTCCCTTCATAAGAGTATAAGAATGGCTATACTGGGTCAGACCAAAGGTCCATCCAGCCCAGTGTCCTGTCTGCCAACAGTGGCCAATGCCAGGTGCCCCAGAGGGCGTGAACCTAACAGGCAATGATCAAGTGATCTCTCTCCTGCCATCCATCTCCATCCTCTGACAAGCAGAGGCTAGGGACACCATTCCTTACCCATCCTGGCTAATAGCCATTCATGACTTAACTTCCATTAATTTATCTAGTTCTCTTTTAAACCCTCTTATAGTCCTAGCCTTCATAACCTCCTCAGGCAAGGAGTTCAACATGTTGACTGTGCACTGTGTGAAGAAGAACTTCCTTTTATTTGTTTAAAACCTGCTGTGCATTAATTTCATTTGGTGGCCCCTAGTTCTTATATTATGGGAACAAGTAAATAATTTTTCCTTATTCACTTTCTCCTCATCATTCATGATTTTATATACCTTTATCATATCCCCCCTTAGTCTCCTCTTTTCAAAAATGTAAAGTCCTAGTCTCTTTAATCTCTCCTCATATGGGACCCATTCCAAACCCTAATCATTTTAGTTGCCCTTCTCTGAACCTTTTCTAGTGCCAGTATATCTTTTTTGAAATGAGGAGACCACATCTATACGCAGTATTCAAGATGTGGGTGTACCATGGATTTATATAAGGGCAAATATTCTCTGTCTTATTCTCTATCCCTTTTTAAATGATTCCTAACATCCTGTTTGCTTTTTTGACTGCTGCTGAACACTGCATGGTCGTCTTCAGAGAACTATCCACGACGACTCCAAGATATCTTTCCTGATTAACTGTAACTAAATTAGCCCCCATCATATTGTATGTATAGTTGGGGTTATTTTTCCCAATGTGCATTACTTTACATTTATCCACATTACATCTCATTTGCCATTTTTTTGCTCAATCACTTAGTTTTGTGAGGTCTCTTTGAAAATCTTTCACAGTCTGCTTTGGTCTTAACTATCTTGAGCAGTTTAGTATCATCTGCAAACTTTGCCACCTCACTGTTTACCCCTTTCTCCAGATCATTTATGACTAAGTTGAATAGGATTGGTCCTAGGACTCACCATTGGGGAACACCACTAGTCACCCCTCTCCATTCTGAACACACCGATGGGCGAACCTGGAGAAAGTGATGGCAGCCCTTCGATGGGTCAGCTGGCAGAGCAAAGGACTGGAGCCGGAACTCAGGAAGTCATCCTTATGTTGTCCTTCTGACTCCAGCTTGAAGGAGAGCTTCTTTTTCTTCCCCTTGCTGAGAAAGAGCAGGAGAAGAAAGAAAGATCAGGTGAGTCAACTCTTGCTTGGGAGCCACCCACTGAAAATGTAAAAACAAAAAAGTAAAGCCATAAAAGACTTCAAAGCCCACCAGGCCCAACCTCTCTTCTAATATGGCAGAAAAGCCACACGTCTCCTGTCTAGGTAGGGATATCCTATTGCCCCACAAGAAGTGGAAGGTCATCATGTTCAGCCTCAGCAGTACTCATGGAGCAGGGGGAAATACATGGCTGAGGAAATTCCCTGTAGACGAAAGATAGGTCTTGAGCATCACAGCTTTGTAGGTAATTACAAGGTCTACTTACGCCACCGGCTGAGCCATTCCTCACAGGCCAGCAACTGCTTCTCCCAGTTTGCGTTCCTCACCATGTACCCAACTAAATGCTAGAAGGCCCAGCTCATCAACCTACCCACTCTTGCAGCCCTCCTCTTCCACCCTGACTGATAGGGAGGAGTATTAAGCCTCCCTCCCTTAGGCCTTTCAGCATTCCTGGGGAACACCAACACCGCCCAAGTGACTTTGGGCCAGTTGGTCAACCAATAGGGCTGCCTCCTAGGCCAGGCTGCAGCCCAGCTTCAGGACTCAGAGGAAATGGAGCTCCCATCCCTACCTACAGGACTCCAAGCACGACCAGCCTTCTGGATCAAACATCCCCTCTTGTGCTCAAGTCACAACAGCTAGCAGGCAAAAGGCAGGCTTTCATATCATTTGAGAGAGCAAGACAGAGCCTTGGAAGACCCAGCAGGATTAGGTCGCACAGGAATTGTCCTCAGATCCTACTGAGACTTCAACTCAGATTGCAGGATTCAAAGTCCTGAGGGCTGCTCTTACACCATGGGACCAATAGGGAACCCCCAGATCTCTGCTGAGTTCTGGTGTGGATGACCCTGCGGGCGCAGCCCTGCATTTACTCACCAAGTTGGCATGTAACAGTTTGCTGCAACTCCCAGAGGCCTTTCTTAATCCAGACTGAGAGGCCAGTGGCCATGTGAGGAAATTGCCCCTTCCATCCTAGGCAGTACATGGCCCTTTCTAGGAAAGACCAAGTCCTGGAGGAAAAATGACTGTTGTGAAATAACATCCTGAGGAGATGCCTTTTTCAGTTGTTGGAGGAGTACCATATGGGGAAATGCTCCCTTTTCACCTGACCAGGAATTTGAACCCTGGACCATCAGATTAAAAGTCTGATGCTCTACCAACTGAGCTAGCCAGGCTCATGGAAAAAAAGGGCAAGTTTGATGCAGAAGAGAAACTAGTCAAGAAAAAGAGGGCAGAAAATTTGCTACTCTTGCTTCTTTAGCAGCCCTAGGCCCATCTTGCTTCTCCATGTGGCACCCAGAGACATTCTTCTTTTTTTAGTTAAATATCAGATCCAGGAGAAAACACAGTTATACAAAGCAAAATAAAATTGACCTGTCTCATGCAGTGCTACATTGACCTCTATTCAGACTGAGCCTAAGGGAGGGCCTTGCTTTGGGATCAAACATGCCCTCTTGTGCGAGTCACAACAGCTAGCAGGCAAGAGACAGGCTACCATGTCATTGAAGAGAGCAAGAGGAAGCTTTGGAAATCCCAGAATAATTAGCTGGCAATGAAAGGACCCCACAATTCTACAGGGGCTTGAACTTTGATTTCAGGATTCACAGCTCTGAATACCAGCCCTTACACCATGGGACCAGCCAAGAGAGTTTGACTTCTGGCATGAAAGACTCTGTGGGGACAATTTTTTCTCTCAGGGAATACCCAGTGGGAATATGCCTTTCTGGCCAGCCCTACATTTGCTCAAAAAATCAGCACACAGCACTTTGTTACAGGCCCAGAGGCCTTTCTTCCTCCAGACTGTAATGCCAGTGGACAGGTGAGGAAGTAGCACTTTCAGTCCCAAGCAGTAAAGAGCCCTTCCTAGGAAAGGCCAAGTTCTGAAAAGGAAAAACTGAAGTCAAAGAGAGTCCTCAAGAGATGCCTTCTGAAAATCTTGGGGAATTGTCCTTCTACCTGACCAGGGACTTGAACCCTGGACCCTCAGATTAAAAGTCTGATGCTCTACCAACTGAGCAAATTTGATGCTGAAAAGAAACTGCTCAGAAAATGAGGGCAGAAAACAATACAGAAAACCTGATGCTTTCACTCTCTTAGCAGTCCTAGCCCCAGCCTGCTCCTCCATCCGGCCCCCTGAGGCCTTATTCTTTTTTTAGTTAAATAGCAAATCCAGGAGAAAACACAGTTATACAAAGCAAAACGAAATCACAAACAGAAATGTCATTGGAAATACAAAAATTAAAAAGGAAAACGCAATTCCCATCACTTTATCATGTCTGGGCCATTCCTGTATCGAGAGCACCTGCTAAGGGCCCTGTGTGCTTACGAGAAACCTGGAGAAACTCATACCACAGCCTGAACATGAAACTCAACTGCTCCCAGGTGCTGCAGTAAAACCCTTTCCCTGCTATGACGTTGCACTCCATATGATTTTATTAAAATATGCTAATGAGTGTGAATATAATGTAACTGGAATATGCTTTATGCATGTAAGGTAGCATTACAAAGTTTATAATCGACTGTGTGTGTTCATCGTATGTGTATGAACCGATCATTCTTGTATCTGAAACTAGAAATATGAACAATAACTCTGAGGTCTTGTTGTAATGATGCAAAGTGTGGGCCACTAATAGTGGTTTGGACTCTTGATGGCTCCCATTAACCAGGACAATTGACTGTAGATGGCTCTGTCCTGCACCATCTGTGAGTCAGGCCAGGAAAAATGAAGGCTTGGGGTCTCACAGGACATGTGAGCATGTCACCTGGTACAGGAATCCATCTTAAACCTGGGGCTTTTCCCCAGGAGAGAGACAAAAGATTCCTGCCTTGTACCAAAGTTATATAAGGGGGTAGAACAGAAGAAAGGTGGCTGCAGTCATAAGAAATCCCCTAGCTACCACCTGAGCTGGAACAAGGATTACGCCAGGTGAAAAGATTGGGCCCAGACTAGAAATAAGCCTAGTCTGCAAAAGAAGCTTATTGGAAGATCTCTGAGGGTGAGATTTTATCTGTATTGAGTTTCATATTGTATTAGGTTTAGACTTGCATGTTTTTGATATATTTTGCTCTATGGAGAATACAAACTCTATAGAGAAGGAAAAGTTAATGCCTTAGAAGATTCTGTGTGTGTGTGTGTTAGATGGATGCGAAGGTGTCTAGAAAACACTCTCCTGTAGTCTCTTTTCTCTGATTTCCTTTAGAAAATTTGAAGCAGGGAGCAAAAACCATTGTCTTCTGAGAGGTTTGAACTCAAAGCCTTCAGATTATGAGACTGAGACACTACCAGCTGTGCTAAGAAGGCTTGGAAAAGATTTAGACTCAATGCATATAGAATCCTTCTGCAGCCGTGACCGAGCCAGGAGTGCACTGGAAGAAGCAGGGGGATATGGTGCCCAGACACCTTTCCTGGCAGCTAATAGATCAATTTTCCCTGACAGTGAACAATCTACTGGAATTCATGGCAGCAGAGGGTGGATATTTCCAAGCTGAGCATCAGCTTCCACATTTCAGAACTTATTCTCCTTTTCCTAGTAGGGTACTTTCCATGTGAATTGGGCAATACAAGTTGGGGAAGCTACAGGGGTAATAGAAACCAGTATTTAAGGTAAGGTTTGAACTCATAAGCCCAGCAGTAGCCCCTTTTGCACTAACCAGTAGCACCACTGCAGTTGCTTCTTAGGCAAAGCTGGGAAGCAGGCAATTATCAGTCTCTGTGGTTCACACCTTTGCCTGGTAATTGCAAGGCTGCTGGTTCATACCTAACTAAAGATGCGACTTTTCAGCCATGAGACTCCAGGATATTTTAACAGGAAGAAAATCTCCTCATTTCTGGTTTAGCCCCATTTTACCCCTTCTGCCTGTCTTCTCCCCCACACGATCTCTTTCCTTCCCCATTGGGGCCATACAGAGAGGAGCCCCAGTCACTGAGAAGTTCCCTTTTCTCCTTCACAGAGGGCTTTAACGCCCCTTATCTCACTCAGGCTCACAACCACCCAGAGTTCAAGAACTGTCCCTGTTCCCATTGGACAGATGAGGGGAGCCTGAGGTCCAGAGAAGGGAAGTGACTTACCCAAGGGCCTACAAAGCAAAGCGGTGGCAGAGCCATAAAGAAAAGCCACCAGTTCCAACTCCTGTTCTAATGGACAACAAACCCCCCAGAGGCAGGGATAGAGCCCAGGAATCGAGATGGTGGGGAAATGTCATTCCAACTGTTTCTGTCAGAAAATCCCATTCAGACTAAACCAGTTTGTTTCTCGAAATCATAACAAGTGGGATAAAAGTTCTTTGCTAAAATATTTTGTTGCAAAACAAAAGCATCTCCTGTCTGTCACAGTGTGTTAAATTGTCTTGTCGCACACAAGAGGAGACACTTAGATCTCAAACATTAGATAAGATGCTTCAGTCTGAGCTAAGTCATTGCTGCTCTTAACAATTTCAAAATAAAAACATACAAATCAAATAGACTATTTCAGCTATTCTATTATGTGTTAATCTGCTCTGAGTAAACGTGATAGGACACCTCATACTATGCCCTACTCCGAGTGACACTCTCAAATGGATCCCCATCCTCCGCCCACTGTGAGGTAGGTAGGAGCAGATCATTATTATCTCTACTTGAAAAAGGGAGAAGGTAAGGCTGAAAAAGGAGAATGGACTTGTCTTATGTCACACAGCAAGTCAGTGGCAGAGTTGGGAATTGGACCCAAGAGCCCTGATTTTCAAACTAACCATCGGAACTTGAATTTCAGACATTGAATGACCTGAATAAAGTGCTCTCAGATGAGCTCCAGACCAACAACAGTGCACAGTAATTATTCAGCAAGTATTTGAGGAGAACTGCAATGAACTGCTCAGAATCATGAACTGCTCAGAGACAATTAATGCAGAGAAGCAGCAAAATTTGTCAAACATAGAACTGGTTCTGACTTATTTCCTTGATCTTAAAAGAGAACAACAAGGACCTGAGTCTCCTCCCTGCCAATCAGGGTAGAGCCTGAGGAGGGAAGGCTGAGGGTTCTCACCAGAGAGCACAAAGGATGGGCCAGGTCACCAGTGGGGATCACTGTCAGAGCACTATTTCAGCCCCACAGTTTTGGATGGACCACCCACAGTGGGAGCTGCAGAGCACTCCCCTGCAACACACACGCACACACACCCCCTGGTGTTGGGAGGGGAACAGGAGAAAGGACAAAAGAAGCAAGAGACAAAGAGAAAGGAGGGAGGGATGGATGGAGGGAAAGGTGAAACAAAAAGGACAAACCCTAATGTCCCCAGTGATTCGAAGGGACAAAATCCCAGGCGTGGAATAAAATTCTGCCTCCTTAAGCTCGTGTTTTCAATGCCTAGAATTCAACTCTCACCAGATGGATCAGACTGAACAGGTTTCAGACCTCCAGGAGGCTCTTGCCTTCTAAACAGGGATGGCTGTTTTCTAGTAAAATCACTACAAGGGAAGGAGAAAACTCGAAAGAGGTTCCTCCTGGCACTCACATCCGTGAACCCGAATACTCTGTCAGTCCTCAAGGAGACCTGGAGAAAGAGACTTGCTGAAGCAAAGCCACAGGGGTCTCTGAGGTTTCCCTGGCCCCTCGCCTCTGTCCTGCCTGGATGATGTCAGCATCTCTCTGTGAGGTCACCACCTCCCCACCACCTTTGACCGATAGTCTGAGGTGCTGAAAAAGGCCTTTGTGATGTCACTGCCACACCCCTCCCTTGCTGTGTTAATGTCCTGCCCCTGGCCAGGCTCTTTGCAGGTTTAAGCTACTCCCTGTGGATCATCCCACTCAAGGAGCGTTCGTTCTAGGAAGCAAGCCGGCTAGACAGGAAAATATCAGACGCTGCTGCCAATGCTACACTCAGTTTTTCAGAAATTAGTCGACTTTATGGCCAGAAGAGACCATTAGAGCTTCTAATCTGACCCCCTGCATATCGCAGGCCTCCTGTATGACAAAAGAGCTACTTTGGAGGCAAACACATTCCAGAAAGGCATCTAGTCTTCATTAAATGACATCAGGAGATGGCAAATCCACCACTTTCCTTGGTAGCCTGTTCCTGTGGTGAATCATCCTCGCTGTTGAATATTTGTGCCTTAGTTGTAATATGAATTTGTCTCTTTTTACCTTCCAGCCGTTGGGTCTTGTTATGCCTTTCTCTGCTCAATTAAAAAGCCCTCTAACACCCAATATTTTCTCTCCATTAAGGCCCTTCAACACTTCAGTGAAGTCACCTTTCAATCTTCTTTTGATAAGCTAAACAGACTGAGCTCTTTCAATAGCTTACTAGAAGGCATTTTTCTCCAGCCCTCAGAACATTTGGTGGCTTTTTGCTGCCCCAGCTCCAATTTCACATCATCTTTTTCAACCGAGGACACCAGAACTGGAGGCAGCATTCCAATATCAGTCTCACTGATACCATGTCACCTCCTGTGACATTAATGACTTAATCTGTAACTGTATAGATCACCATTGCGACCACTGTTCTATATTTGCAGCCAATATTATAGAAAAGTTGCCACGTAAGGGGTCTGTGAAGAGGTTCTGATTGACTGATTATAATGATGCTATCTCTAGATGTGTATCATTTTTGTAGTTGACGTTATGAATATTGGTTCTATGCTGTCCATATTTCAAACTCGTGCTCTGCTTCTGGGGAACACTCAAGACAAGTTGGTGTCAGTTCTGCCTAGCCTGCTTGATGGCCCACTAAGGACCATCAGTTATACAATCGACCCATTGAGAGAAGGCAGATACACCTTGTGACTCATCAAGGTATGCAGGGACCTGCCTGTGGACAGAACTCAAAGGTTTTTCTATGCCACGTGCTGGATAGAGTGTCCTTGGGACAAAGAAAGCAAAGACCACGTGGCAAGAGACTATAAAAGGCTGATGCCTCATCTCCATCTTGTCTTCAGTCCTGCTTCATACCTCTGGAGGGACTTTGCTACAAACAAGCTTCAGCTCTGTACAAAGGACTGAATGCCCCATCCCAGTTGTGGATGGACTCCAGAGACTTGATTTGAACCTGCAGTTTATTCCATAGCTGCTACAGGCCTGAACCAAGAGCTTTGCCATTACTTCATGTGAAGGATTAAAAATCTATTTGCTCTTTATGTAGCAACCTGGTGCATGGATTGTGCCAGCTCTTTTCCAGACTCAAAGTCCAGAGTATGGTCAAGGACCAGAGGCCTAGCAAATAGTGATAAGCTAAGAGAAAGCTGGGGTAAACAGAAAGCCTTGCTTGCTAAGATAGGCCTGGTCAGCAAATTGCCAGGTGTTGGAGCTAAGAACTAAAGAATTGTGTCTTATTCAGAGATGCAGATTGAACAAAGAATCCCTGTTCCTATTGTGTTTGTTTCTTCTGTAGGGAGACGTTCTTCCCAGAGATCCAGTCTTGAGTTTATGAAAAGTTGTCACATGTCAGTATAAGATATGTCATCCTTCCACGTCCCTTCCCAGGGACCAATGCCTGCCTTTAGACACACAGAAAATCTTTATTGCCATATACTTTCACTGTTTCTTTGCTTTAACCCCTAGGAATGTACCTGTTGGACAATCAAAGGAGTTGCTCCATTCCTATGGACCCCAAATCAGAATTCAACATAGATATTTTATACTAACAACATTTTATCAAAGTATTAATGAAATGTTAACTTGCTAACTTGAGACCATGGGTGGAGACATTATGTAATCTGTTAACTATTGGCTAATGTGCTTATCTTGTCTTGCTGCAAAACCTATCCCGGGGTGTGGAACTGCCTACCCCGTCACTTTCCCCTGCTTGTGAAAAATCTATATATTCTATTGTAATTAATTAATTAACAATGTCTCTGAGCCTAATAAGCAAGGTGACACTCCGCCAGCACTGTGTGTAATAAACTCCTATTTTTGACCTCTACATGGTGTAGATTTCTGTCTTTCTCGGACACCTGCTGAATAAAGAGAAGATTCAGGATCCAGCCTGGCTGAATGTGTGTCCTCTCCTCACAGCTTGGTGATCTTTTGAGGAAATGGAGAAGACTGCCTTTGCCTAGCTGTACATTGCTTGCAAAAGAAACAGGTCTTTTTGGTGACAAGTGTTGAAAGGAGGCACTAGACAAATGTGGAGACAGGAAAAATGTCCCCCAACTGGACTGGCATCTGTGGATGCTGAAGTCACAACACAGAACACTAAACACTATTTGAGAACGGCTGGTGTCAGAAGAGTCTCTAACAAGGCCTCTTCCCCCCAGCAGGGGCCTCTCTGTGCACAGAACTCCTGGTAGCGTGATGGCTGCAGGCAGTGGAGAACTCTATTTTGGCATCTCTTTGCCTGTTTTGTGGTCAGCATCTGCAGTGGCTGTTAAAAGGTCTCTAGATAGTGATCTTTGGGAAGAGCTGGCTGAAGAGCCTTCCTACTAACCAGGAGAGCCTGGCTTGGCCTGCCAGTTCTTCCTTGCTGAACCTAGTGTGTCTGTTGGCTCCTTTTTTGTATCTCTTTTCAAAAAAAGAAAAGACCTGTCAGCAGAATCCTTCTAAGTGCTTGTTCAAGACAGAGAGAGCCTTCCTTGCGGCTAAGTCTTGGTGCCATGGGGCATGCCTCATTGCTGTGGTGCCTCTTGCTGGCCATCCTGGTAATAAGTTCTGGTTCACCGGTGCGCCTTCATCTAGTGGCATCTGGCTGCATCTGTTTTATCATTAGGACCCATGGCGCTCTCAGGACTTCAGTGTCCTCTTATGGACACAGCCCTCTGGCTGTGCCCCACTCAGTTCTCTCCCCCATTCCCGGGGGCAGCTGTTCTCTACCCGGACACTTGCCTCAGTCGCTGGCTGCAGTCCAGGGTGTAGCCACCCGTGTCAGCCACTACGGAGGCAAAAGTCGTGAACGTCCAACCCTGCATCTGTTTCCCTGGACCACTTCCCCACAGCCCCAGCACCTTCCTCCGCCTTTGTATTAGGGCCTCAGTCTGGCAGAATTCGGCCAGAAGGTCACTCATGCTCCCCTTACCCACCCAGCACTACTCTGATCATGGTGCCCGCCCACCCTTCCCCTTCCCCTTCCCCTTCCCCTTCCCCAGCCCCAGCCCCAGCCAAACCTCCCTCCTCAAACTCCAAGCAGTGACTAACTCTTGCTGTGCTGAGCAGCCCTTTATATATGGGCTGCTCCAGCAAGCCTTCTCCTGATTGGCTCTCCCAATAAGCCCTTTCCTGATAGGCCGGGTTCTGCGCAGCCTCTGCAAGGCTGCCTTAATCTTTCTCCTGCTTGGTTGGGGGCAGACACCTCCCCACACTTGGAAAATGGCAAATGAGAAGTTTAGAGCTGGTGGAAAGGTTACCATGACTGAGAACTGAGCCGAGGTTGCTGCGACTGAAACACAGATCACTAACCGCTATATGATCACAGTGGCTGGTGGGAGAAGCACATGTTAGAAGCCCTCTGTCATCTCAGCTGTGGCTTTCTGTGCACGGAGAGCCAGACACCTCAAGGTCTGCAGGTCTTGAGGGAAATGTGGAATGTCTGTACTTTAGAATTTGCAGGTGTTGTCCTGGGCCATCAAATGGAACAGTTGCAAACACTTTCCCGAGGCAGGCACCATGGCTTAGCTGGCTAAAGCACCTGCCTCCTAAATAGGAGATCCTGGGTTCAACTCCCAGTGTTGCCTTCGTGTATGGCTTTTGTCTCCTCTGCTCACATTTTCCTGTGTCTTCCTAGGAAACAGAAGAGACCTCCCTTGGTAGCCAAGTCATTGCTTGCTAAGGAAAAGGCTTTTTTGTAGAGAAGCATTGGAAAGAATCAAATCACAAGCCTGGAGTTGATGAAAAGGCTGCTGTGACTGGCATTAGCATGGTGGTTGCTTTGACTGCAATAGCTGCAACGTGAGAGCCTGCGCCACACGTCCTTGTGATTCACTGGGGATGTCCACACGCAGATGTCATGTCACCTTCCTTTAGATAGTCACTGATAAAAAATGGAGCAGTTGGGAGAAAAGTCCCAGAGAGTGGCATCGTGGCTAAGCTGGCTGACTCACCTGCCAGGTAAAGTGGAGGTTAGAGATGCAGCACCCAGTGGTGCCTTGCCAAATGTGTCTGCTCTTCCCATCTTTTGGTCAATCTTCTGAGGAAACAGAGAAGACTGCCTCTGCCTTGCAATGCAAATACTTCCAAAAGAAACCAGTCGTTTTTTCTGAGCAGTGTTGGAAGGAGGCACCTAAGAAATGTGGAGACAAGGAAAAGGTCATCGTAACTCAACTTGCATCCATGGCTCTTGGGGCCACAACGCAGAGCACTAAGCACTGTATGACCACAGCAAAATCTAAACTTTACACCTTATTACACTAGGCAGTAGTTAGGTCAAGCATTTTTCTCACCCCACTGGATGTTACCCTCCTTAATACATAGAATTCCCCCCTTCATTTTCTCAGGATTCCTGCTGCTTCCAACATAGGTGGGGGAGGACAAAGGCAAAAACATGATGCCACAGTCTCCTATTTTATATCCTTAGTTCAAGTGTCTAGAAGACACTTGCCCAGACGTGTCCGGGTGGGCTCTGCTGAGTCACTAGGTTGGGGAATCCTCCTGGTGTGGTCTTGTGCAACTGACTCATAGACTTGAGCAGTCCCCACAGTGTTGTGTTTGGGCATCTGTCATTGAATTGGAAATCCCTTAATTACAATTCCTCTGCTGATTCATGGTTGTTGAACTCCCTCCTTGGCAGGGGTCACTAGCAAAATTATAGCATATTTCAGTAACAACCATACAGCAAAATGCATAACTTCATACACCCTCATGCTATACATATTTGGACAGAGTAACCGATTTCAGCAGATCATGACTTTTCATGTGATAACTGACATGGAATTGTTTGTATGACATATCACAGTCATATATGAATGATGAATATGTGAGCTACAGGGGGCTATTTTGAGGTACATCATGTCACAAAAGCCTCCAGAGACTGGTCTTTGGGAAGAGCTGGCTGAAGAGCCTTCTGAGTAACTGAGAGATCCTGGCTTGGCCAGCCAGTTTGTGCTTGTGAATTAAACTTGTCCGCTGGGCTCCCTTTTTTGTGTCTCTTTCACATAAACAGAGCAGAAGTTCTTGGCCAATCCTTGACAGTGCTTGTTCAAGACACAGAGAGCCTCTGTGCTGGGGCAGGGGTAAGGGTGCAGGAGGTGGTCGGAGGGGGGGTGCTTACCTCGGGCAGCACAGCTCCCAAAGTGACCGGCAGTCGGGATTTCCCCCAACAGTGCCCCACAGGGGCCCAGGGTCAGCTCCAGCACAGGCCACACAGGAAGGCTTAATGCTCGAGCTACAGCACATGCTGGGCAGGCTTGAGGCCAGGGTCCCCATGGCAGGAGAGAAGAAGAAGACTCGGCCCCTGGAGGGGCAGGATGGGCTTCCTGGATCCCATTTGCTCACAGCCAGGGCCCTGCCCCCACTCCCAAGTCGTCCATGGCACCCCCAGGTCAGCCAGAATGGAGCAGCAGTTTTCACTGCACCAAGTCCACTTATGGCTTACAGGCAACACCCAGAGCCACCACAGCCCACCATCTTGGCCAGAAAGGAGCCTACTCAGCCTCGTCATTGCTTATTTTCCTTCCCCCCAGAACCCCGCTTCTCCTGGGCTGCAAGGAGCCATCCCTGGGATGCCAACAGCCAGCCACAGGGGTCTATCTCCCAGCAGCCAACCGCACCTCCATGGTTTGGCCCTCAGAAGGGCAGGTGGGGGTTTCCTGGATCCCAGTTGCTCACAGCCAGCCCAGCCTCCACCTCTAAAACCATCAGTCATGCCCCCAGGTTGGCCATAAAGGAGCAGCCATTCTCCACTTGGACTCAGCTTTGCTTGTTTTCCTTTGACCCAGAACCCCCCTTCTTCTCCTGGGCTGCAAGTAGCCATCCCTGGGAAGCCAAGAGGCAGGCACAGGATTCTGCCTGCCAGCAGCCAACCACACCTCCCCAGGCTTTGCAGAATGAATGGTGGTGCTCTACTAACCCCACTTAGCCACAATGATGTGCTTAGTTTCTGCCCTGCCTTTCTCAGCTTGACTTTCCTCTTTTGCCCCATTCCTGCCTCACTTCCTCCTTTTGGAAGTCACGCAAAGAAGGCCAGCAGGAAGAGCCGGCGTCCACCTGCCAATCTCCAAGGGCAGAGGAGGCCAAGCCACAAGTCTCTGAAAGGTAACATGCCTAACTCCTCTAGGTTCTCCAGCCTGACACCAAGGTGCTTTCTCCACTGCTGTCAGCACCTTCTGTCATGCAGGGGTTGGAGTTATCCCAGGGACAGGCCAGTGGCAGAAGGAGGAGCGCCTTCCTGAACAGCAAGGGGATCTGGGAAAAGGAAACCAGCATGTTTCTGCCTGGATTTGAATCAGGGACCTTTTGCGTGTTAGGCAAATGTGATAACCACTACACTACAAAAACTCCATCTGCTTGGCTGTTGCTCACCCTGCCACAGACCGATGGACAAACCTAGAGAAAGTGGTGGCAGCCCTTCAATAGGTCAGCTGGCAGAGCAGAGGACTGGAGCCGGCACTCAGAAAGTCGTCCTTACCTCGCCCGTGTGACTCCAGCTTGAGGGAGATCTTCTTTTTCTTCTCCTTGCTGACAAAGAGCAAGAGAAGAATGAAAGGTCAGGTGGGCCAACTCGGTGCAGAAGCCCATGCTGTCTTTTCCTGCTGCATAGCCTGAAATGAGGGACTCGTGGCAGTTAAAGGAACTGCTGCACCTTTCAGAAAACATCCCACCTGTGCACAAAGCTGGATAGAATAGCCTGCTAGTCTAGCACGCTCCCAACTGAACTACTTCAGCAGCTGCTAGGTTTCTTTTTGGCTCATTAAACCACATCTTCAGTCACTGATGGCCAATGAGAGAGCGACATCGCTTGCTATTTTAGCACTTGAAAATGCCATTGGCCAATCTTTGGATCTCTTTAATGCTGCGCTTCAGTTCATGGGGGAAAGGTGAGAGAAGCCACCTTTCAACTAAAGGCCTGGGGTTAACATCCTAACGCTGTCTCCTACTGTAACACTATTTAATCCTGGCCAGCCCTGTGCTGGTGACAGTTCCATTTCTAGATGTTAGTACGTTTCAGTTACCGTTAAAATTAAAAAGTTTCTATATGCTTAAAGAAAATGCATTTGTTTTATTTGCTTATATATGGCATGAATAAATACAGGTTTACAGAACCTAGCCTGCAAATTTAGCATCTTATATGACAGAGAAAATCATGCATCGAAATTGTACATCAAAATCATGTACTGAGCTACAAATGCAATGAAAAATAAGATACTTAAAATTTTAACATATGGGGGGGGCACCGAAGACACGTCTTGCCTAGGGTGCCACTTGGTCTAGGTCAGACCCTGCCAGGGAGAACAGGAATTAGTGTCACATGCCTATTTTCAGGCTGTAATCTGTGGGCACCCTGCTCTGCGGGAGGGATCGTGGTAGCCCAGACTCAGGGCTGGAATAGGCCCTGATTGAGGGGGTGGCTGCATGGTTTACAGCGCTCCGATGTCTTAGACAATGTGTCTCTCCCAAAGCCTCAGATCTGCGTTCCCAGAAGGCTCCTGCGCTGCCTCTGCTCCTTTCACCTTCTACAGCAAGGAGCAGCAGCAAGGGTCAGGCATGAGCCATAGGCACTAGGTGGGAGGCAGAGGCTTCAGGAGCCCAGAGTGTTTGCCAGTCTGGGCATTTTGGCTGAGACCTCAGGGACACATTGTGAGGCAGAATCCCAGGCATCTGTATGAAAGGAGCATAGGGACTTAAGAGCAGCCAGACTGGGTCAGACTGGGTCCATTTTGCCCAGTGTCCTGTCTTCCCATAGCGGCCAAAGCCAGGTGCCCCAGAGGGAATGAACAGAACAGGTAATCATCAAGTGATCTATCCCCTGTCACCCGCTCCCAGCAAACAGAGACTAGGGACACCTTCCCTGCTTTTTGCCGGCCGCTGCACATTGAGTGGATGTTTGCAGAGAACTATCCACAGTGACTCCAAGATCTCTCACTTGAGTTGCAATAGCTATTTTACATCCCATCGTTTTATATGTAGAGTTGAGATTGTGTTTGCCAATGTGCATCACCTTGCATTTATCAACATTGAATTTCATCTGCCATTTTGTTGCCCTTTCACCCAGTTTTGTGAAATCTCTTTTTAGCTCCTCACAGGCTGCTTCGCACTTAACTATCCTCTGTAGTTTGGGATCATCTGCAAAATTTGTCACCTCGCTGTTTAGCAGATCGTTTATCAATATGTTGAATAGTCCCAGTACAGACACCACTAGTTACCTGTTTGCATCCTGAAAACTGACCATTTAGTCCTACCCTTTGTTTCCTAGCTTTTAACCAGTTATTGATCCAGGTGAGGTCCTTCCAGAGGTGAAAGTAAGCCGGGCCGGTCCGGTATGGGGTACCGGCAAGAGCGGGTACGCTGTGCTAGCCCGGCCCAGCTTCCCCAAGCTGGTGATTTAAAGGACCCAGGGCTCCCTGCAGAGGCCAGAGCCCCGGGCCCTTTAAATCGCTGCCTGAGCCCCCCTGCCGGAGCCCTGGGGAGCAAATCACTGCCGTGGAACGCTGCTCTCTCCCGCGCCACGAACACAGAGCAGGGGCGACGGGAGCTTCCTTACAGTGTGTGGGGGGGCACTGTTGTCTGAACTGTGGTGCTCCCATGACACCCCTTCCCCAGGGACCCACATTCACACCACCCCTCCCCCGAGGCCACACCCACAGAACGCCTTTTCCCCCCAAGACTCCACCCTTCCCCCCACTCCATCATTTGTCCTAACAGCCAGTAAAGAGTGGTGGGGCCATGGCCCTCTAACCCCCTGTTCCAGCACCCCTGACACAGAGCTAAGCAGGCAGCAGTGTGTGTGTGTCACAGAGGCTGCTGTGCTGAGCTGAGCCAGTGAGGGAAACAGTGGCTGATGTTGGGGCTGTCCCCTTCCCCCTGCCTCAGGACTGGTTGCTTGCAGCAGCTGTCTGAACTTAGAGACAGTGTGCCCACACAATCCCTCTCCCCACACACACAAACACACTCTCTACCCCACCAGGCACATTGCAGTTGAAAAGCAGCTGGCAATCTAGTAGGATTCCCATGGAACAATGGGATAGAGAAACCTGCATCATGTGATGCTGTACCAGCCCATGAGGCTTTGCAAACCCTTCCCAAAGCACCCGCAGCCAGTTGCACAGCTACCCACAATGCACTGCTCTCTGTGGCCATCCAAGAGTCTAGCCTGGATGTGCTCTGGTGACACAAGGGGCATAGTGTGGACATGCAACAGCTGTTTAATTGAAACACTTTAAAGCCACATTACCCAATAGTGTAGATATAGCTTGAGAGTGAGACAAGACCCAGCTCTGTTGAAACTGAAGAACCACAACTTCCTCCGTAGTTGGCAGGATTTGAACCTGTTCAGGGAGACCCCAATGGATTTCTAGCCCATCACCTTAACCACTCAGCCACAACTACTTGCTTGAGATGTGTCTCTCACTACACTCCAGTTCTGTTCTCACTGAGTGATCAATTCCAATTGTTCCCTCAGACCAGCTTCCACAACACACACACTGCTGTGCCATTGTGTAAGTGTGTCCCTGGCTGAACTGCAAGAATTCCTGGGCATGGCCCAACATCTAAACAAGTACTTTGCCTCAGTTTTTAATAAGACTAGTGAGGAGTCTAGCGATGATGGAGGGATGATAAACGGGAATGTGGATATGGAAGTGGATATTACCGCAACTGAGGTAGAGGCCGTACGTGAACAGCTCAATGGGACAAAGTCGGAGGGCCCGGACAATCTCCATCCGAGGATATTAAAGGAACTGGCGCGTGAAATTGCGAGCCCGTTAGCGAGAATTTTTAAGCAATCGATAAACTCGGGGTTGTGCCGTATGACTGGAGGATTGCTAATGTAGTTCCTATTTTTAAGAAAGGGAATAAAAGTGATCCGGGTAATTATAGGCCTGTTAGCTTGACGTCTGTAGTATGTAAGGTCTTGGAAAAAATTTTAAGGGAGAAAGTAGTTAAGGACATAGAGGTCAATGGTAATTGGGACGAATTGCAACACGGATTTACTAAAGGTAGATCGTGTCAAACCAATCTGATCTCCTTCTTTGAGAAGGTGACGGATTACTTAGATAAAGGAAATGCGGTAGATATAATTTACCTCGATTTCAGTAAGGCGTTTGACACGGTTCCGCATGGTGAACTGTTAGTTAAATTGGAAAAGATGGGGATGAATATGAAAGTTGTAAGGTGGATAAGGAACTGGTTAAAGGGGAGACTCCAGCGGGTCGTATTGAAAGGTGAACTGTCAGACTGGAAGGAGGTCACTAGTGGAGTCCCTCAAGGATCGGTTTTGGGACCGATCTTATTTAACCTTTTTATTAATGACCTTGGCACAAAGAGCGGGAATGTGCTAATAAAGTTTGCGGATGACACCAAGCTGGGGGGTATTGCTAACACGGAGAAGGACAGGGATACTATTCAGGAAGATCTGAATCACCTTGTAAACTGGAGTAATAGAAATAGGATGAAATACAATAGTGAAAAGTGCAAGGTCATGCACTTAGGAATTAATAATAAGAATTTTAGATATACGTTGGGGGCGCATCAGTTGGAAGCGACAGAGGAGGAGAAGGACCTTGGGGTATTGGTTGATAGCAGGATGACTATGAGTCGCCAATGTGATACGGCTGTTAAAAAAGCAAATGCGATTTTGGGATGCATCAGGTGGGGTATTTCCAGCAAGGATAAGGAGGTGTTAGTACCGTTATATAAGGCGTTGGTGAGACCCCATCTGGAATACTGTGTGCAGTTCTGGTGTCCCATGTTCAAGAAGGATGAATTCAAACTGGAACAGGTTCAGAGACGGGCTACTAGGATGATCCGAGGAATGGAAAAATTGCCTTATGAAAGGAGACTCAAAGAGCTTGGCTTGTTTAGCCTGGCCAGAAGAAGGCTGCGGGGGGATATGCTTGCTCTATATAAATATATCAAGGGGGTTAACGTTAGGGAGGGAGAGGAATTATTTAAGTTTAGTACTAATGTAGGCACGAGGACGAATGGGTATAAACTGGATATTAGGAAGTTTAGACTTGAAATTAGACGAAGGTTTCTAACCATTAGGGGAGTGAAGTTCTGGAACAGCCTTCCGAGGGAAGTAGTGGGGGCAAAAGACTTTTCTGGCTTTAAGACAAAGCTTGATAAGTATATGGAGGGGATGTTATGATAGGATCGTTAATTTGGGCAATTGATCTTGGATTACCACCAGATAGGTCTGCTCAATGGTTTGCGGGGAGATGTTGGATGGGATGGGAACTGAGTTACTGCAGAGAATTCCTTCTTGGGTGCTGGCTGGTGAGTCTTGCCCACATGCTCAGGGTTTTGCTGATCGCCATATTTGGGGTCGGGAAGGAATTTTCCTCCAGGGCGGATTGGCAGGGGCCCTGGAGGTTTTTCGCCTTCCCCTGCAGCGTGGGGCATGGGTCGCTTGCTGGTGGATTCTCTGCAGCTTGAGGTCTTCAAACCAATTTTGAGGATTTCAATAACTCAGTCCTGGGTTAGGGGTTGTTATAAAATTGGATGGGTGGGGTTCGGTGGCCTGCCTTGTGCAGGAGGTCAGACTAGATGATCATATTGGTCCCTTCTGACCTATGAGTCTATGAGTCTATGAGGAGAGTGTGTTTGTGGTCAATGACGTTCCTGTAGATTGTTGTCCATTTCCTGCCTTGATCATTCAGACAGTTCCTTTACCATCATATCCCCAGCACATCAGGGATTGCAATAGCAGGGGGCAGGTTTTCTCTGGGGCACTGAGCTTTGCCAGGGGGTTGGTGGTTCCTTTCCTTCCTCACCCTGGAGTAAACTCAGCTTTTTATTCCATCCTTGATGTTTCAAGGAATAACAAGAGATGACCAAGGAAAGAGGTGGACAGGGCGGGTCTCAGGTGAGGGGCAGAGAGGTGCAAGTGGTGGGCAGGGCCAGTCTTATGGGTGGGGCAAAGAGGTGTGGGTGGTGGACAGGGCAGGTCAGGGGAGGGGATAGAGAGGTGTGAGTGCTGGGCAAGGTGGGTCTCAGGAGAGGCAGAGAGGTGTGAGTGCTGGGCAGGGTGAGTCTCAGGGGAAGGGCAGAGAGGTGGGGGCAGCAGGCAGACCTTGGGGGCGGGGGTGGAGAGACACAAGGAGGCCTTCTGGGAGGAGAGGAGCAAGCAAAAGGTGGACCAGCAGGCCTCAGCCAAAGAGAAAGAGCAGGAGTGGGAAGTGGCCAAATGGGAGTGAGAGCAGAGCACAGGTGGGGCTTCAGAGGGAGGAGAATGAGTCAAGGGGGTGGAGTGGACAGAACTGCCCAGAGGATTCAGGGGGCCTGAGGCAAAACAATTTTGGGTGCCCCTTCCATAAAAAAAAGTTGCAATACTATAGAATACTATATTCTCATGGGATCCCTGCAGGGCCTGGGGTAAATTGCCCCACTTGCCCCCCCCCGGGTGACCGTGCCCTCAGCCTCTCCTCGTAAGTCCACTGACCCCTAATCATTTTTGTTGCCCTCCCCTAGACTCTCTCCAATTTGTTTCTGTAGTGGGAGGGCAAAAACTGGACACAATGCTCCAGATGTGGCCTCACCAGTGCTGAATAGAGGGGAATAATCACTTCTCTCGATCTGCTGGAAATGCTCCTACTAATCCAGCCCAATACGACCAGTTACCCATATTGAATGCAGACCCAGCAATATTTGATAAATTGGTTACTGTCCATTCAGGAGGTTCTTTCCTACCTATTCATAAAGAATGAAGATGCTCTAAGCAGAGGGGAGAGAGCTGTCCCGTCCGTGTAGTTAATCCATCTCCCCGAGAGGTGGTAGCTATGTCACTGGGGGAAGCTATGTGGGTGGGTGTGCAAGCTGTGGTGTCTCCATATATCTATAAGTTTAATCAAACCCCATTTTTAAAAGCACTGTGGTCTGGGAAGAGTACAGGAGATCTCTGAGGCAGGGCCTGTCCTTCAAAATCTTTAAGATCACCGATTTACCTCCACAGCAGCCATGGGGGTGTAACTCAGTAGTAGAGTATTTGACTGAAAATCAAAGGGGTCTTGGTTCAAGTCCCTTTGCCACCTTACAAACTTCTTCCTTCAACAAAAATAATTTCATTTCCATTATGTTGAGGAGTTCCACTGAATAGGGATCCCTGAAATGAATGGAAACACTCAATATTTTCCTGTGCAAATGCATGAAAACCTAGCAAACATGTGACTCCACTGAAATCAGTTCCAATCCTCTAAAGGATTAAAGAATCCTTACTGAGGTTGCAGGAAAAAAACCATCCCAATGTGTAGAAAGAATAGTATATATGGCAGGTGACCAGCTTGGCTTAACAGTGAAATCCTTGCTGATCTTAAACGCAAAAAAGAAGCTTCCAAGAAGTGGAAGATTGGACAAATGACCAGGGAGGAGTATAAAAATATTGCTCAGGCATCCAGGAGTGAAATCAGGAAGGCCAAATCACACTCGGAGTTGCAGCTAGCAAGAGATGTTAAGAGTAACAAGAAGGCTTTCTTCAGGTATGTTAGTAACATGAAGAAAGTCAAGGAAAGTGTGGGCCCCTTACTGAATGAGGGAGGTAACTTAGTGGACAGAGGATGTGGAAAAAGCTAATGTACTCAATGCTTTTTTTGCCTCTGTCTTCACAAACAAGGTCAGCTCCCAGACTGCTGCACTGGGCAGCACAGCATGGGGAGAAGGTGACCAGCCCTCTGTGGAGAAAGAAGTGGTTCGGGACTATTTAGAAAAACTGGAGACGAGCACATGTCCATGGGGCCGGATGCGCTGCATCCGAGGGTGCTAAAGGAGTTGGCGGATGTGATTGCAGAGCCATTGGCCATTATCTTTGAAAACTCATGGTGATCAGGGGTGGTCCCGGATGACTGGAAAAAGGCTACTGTAGTGCCCATCTATAAAAAGGGAAGAAGGAGGATCCAGGGAACTACAGACCAGTCAGTCTCACCTCAGTCCCTGGAAAAATCATGGAGCAGGTCCTCAAGGAATCAATTCTGAAGCACTTAGGGGAGAGGAAAGTGATCAGGAACAGTCAGCATGGATTCACCAAGGGCAAGTCATGCCTGACTAACCTAATTACCTTCTATGAGGAGATAACTGGCTCTGTGGATGAGGGGAAAGCAGTGCATGTGTTATTCCTTGACTTTAGCAAAGCTTTTGATACGGTCTCCCATAGTATTCTTGCCAGCAAGTTAAAGAAGTGTGGGCTGGATGAATGGACTGTAAGGTGGATAGAAAGCTGGCTAGATCGTCAGGCTCAATGGGTAGTGATCAACGGCTCCATGTCTAGTTGGCAGCCGGTTTCAAGCGCAGTGCCCCAAGGGTCGGTCCTGGGGCTGGTTTTGTTCAATATCTTCATTGATGATCTGGAGGATGGTGTGGATTGCACCCTCAACAAGTTTGCAGATGACCCTAAACTGGGAGGAGTGGTAGATACACTGGAGGGTAGGGATAGGATACAGAGGGACCTAGACAAATTAGAGAACTGGGCCAAAAGAAACCTGATGAGGTTCAACAAGGACAAGTGCTGAGTCCTGCACTTAGGACGGAAGAATCCCATTCACTGTTACAGACTAGGGACCAAATGGCTAGGAAGCAGTTCTGCAGAAAAGGACCTAGGGGTTACACTAGACGAGAAGCTGGCTATGAGTCAACAGTGTGCCCTTGTTGCCAAGAAGGCTAACGGCATTCTGGGCTGTATAAGTAGGGGCATTGCCAGCAGATCGAGGGATGTGATCATTCCTCTCTATTCGGCATTGGTGAAGCCTCATCTGGTGTACTGTGTCCAGTTTGGGGCCCGACACTACAAGAAGGATGTGGAAAAATTGGAAACAGTCCAGCAGAGGGCAACAAAAATGATCAGGGGTCTGAAGCGCATGACTAATGAGGAAAGGCTAAGGGAACTGGGCTTGTTTAGTCTGAAGAAGAGAAGACTGAAGGGGGATTTGATAGCTGCTTTTAAGTACCTGAAAGGGGGTTCCAAAGAGGATGGACCTAGACTGTTCTCAGTGGTAGCAGATGAGAGAACAAGGAGTAAGGGTCTCAAGTTGCAGTGGGGGAGGTTTAGGCTGGATATTAGGAAAAAACTTTTTCACTAGGAGGGTGGTGAAGCACTGGAATGGGATGGCTAGGGAGGTGGTGGAATCTCCTTCCTTAGAGGTTTTTAAGGGCAGGCTTGACAAAGCCCTGGCTGGGATGATTTAGTTGGGGATTGGTCCTGCTTTGAGCAGTGGATTGGACTAGATGACTTCCTGAGGTCCCTTCCAACCCTAATATTCTATGATTATATGATTAGATGCTCTAATGGTTTCTTCTGGCCATAAAGTCGACTAATTTCTGAAAAACGGAGCGTAGCATTGGGAGCAGCATCTGATGTTTTACTGTCTAGCCGGCTTGCTGCCTAGAACGAACACTCCTTGAGTGGGGTGATCCACAGGGAGTAGCTCAAACCTCCAAAGTGCCTGGCCTGGGGTAGGACATTAGCACAGCAAGGGAGGGGTGTGGCAGTGACATCACAAAGGCCTTTTGCAGGACCTCAGACTATTGGTCAAAGGTGGTGGGGAGGTGGTGACCTCACAGAGAGATGCTGACATCAGCCAGGCAGGACAGGGGCGAGGGGCCAGGGAAACCTCAGAGACCCCTGTGGCTTTGCGTCAGCAAGTCTCCTTCTCCAGGTCTCTCCTTGAGGACTGATAAAGTATTCGGGTTCACAGATGTGAGCACCAGGAGGAACCTCTTTCGAGTTTTCTCCTTCCCTTGTAGTGATTTTACTAGAAAACAGCCGTCCCTGTTTAGAAGGTAAGAGCCTCCTGGAGGTTTGAAACCTGTTCAGTCTGATCCATCTGGTGAGAGTTGAATTCTAGACATGGAAAACACGAGCTTAAGGAGGCAGAATTTTATTGCGCACCTGGGATTTTGTCCCTTAGAATCAGTGCGGACATAAGGGTTTGTCCTTTTTGTTTCAGCTTTTCCTCCATCCATCCTTCCCTCCTTTCTCTTCTTCTCTTGCTTCTTATCTCCTTTTTCCTATTCCCCTCTCAACACCAGGAGGTGTGCTTCTGTGTGTGTGTGTGTGTTGCGGGGGAGTGCTCTGCAGCTCCCACTGTGAGAGATCCACCCAAAAATGTGGGACTGAAATAGTGCTTGGGCAGTGATCCCCAGCAGTCACCTGGGCCATCTTTTGGGCTCTCTGGTAAGAATCCTCAGCCTCCCATCCTCAGTCTCTATCCTGATTGGCTGAGCAGGGGGTTATTGACAGGGAGGAGACTCAGGTCCATGTTGTTCTCTTTTAAGAACAAGGAAATAAGTCAGAACCAGTTCTATGTTTGACATATTTTGTTGCTTCTCTGCATTAATTGTCTCTGAGCAGTTGATGATTCTCTCTAACATTGCAGTTCTCCTCAAATACTTGCTGAATAATTACTGTGCACTGTTGTTGGTCTGGAGCTCATCTGAGAGCACATTATTCAGGTCATTCAATGTCTGAAATTCAAGATCCGATGGTTGGTTTGAAAATCAGGGCTCTTGGGTCCTATTCCCAACTCTGCCACTGCCTGGCTGTGTGACCTAAGACAAGTCAGTTCTCCTTTCTCAGCCTTAGCTTCTCCCTCTTTCAAGTAGGGATAATAATGATCCACTCTTACCTACCTCATGGTGGGTGGAGGATGGGGATCCATTGGAGAGTGTCACTAAGAGTAGTGCATAATATGAGGTGTCCCATCACGTTTACTCAGAGCAGATTATGACATAATAGATTAGCTGAAACAGTCTTTTTTATTTGTATTTTTTTATTTTGGAATTGTTAAGAGCAGCAATGACTTAGCTCAGACTGAAGCATCTTATCTAATTTTCAAGATCTAAGTGTCTCCTCCTTGTGTGTGATGACACAATTTAACACACTGTGACAAACAGGAGATGCTTTTGTTTTGCAACAAAATCTTTTTGCAAAGAACTTCCATCTCACTTGTTATGATTCTGAGAAACAAACTGGTTTAGTCTGAATGGGATATTTGGACAGAAACGGTTGGAATGAAATTTTCCCACCATCTCAATTCCTGAGCTCTATCCCTGCCTCTGGGGGGATTTGTTGTCTGTTAGAACAGGAGTCTGACTGGCGGCTTCTCTTTCTGGCTCTGCCACCGCCTTGCTGTGTAGGCCCTTGGGTAGGTCACCTCCCTTCTCTGTACCTCAGGCTCCTCCCATTTGTCCAATGGGAACAGGGACAGTTCTCGAATTCTGGGCAGTTGTGAGCCTGAGTGAGAAAAGGGGTGTTGAAGCCCTCTGTGAAGAAGAAAGGGGAGTTTCACGGTGTTTTTGCACCAAGGAATTCTAAAGTTTGCTAAAGTGTCTAGTCTGTGGAAACAAGAAATGGTCGGGGCCAAACTTTTTAACCACTGCCTTTTTAAAGCCCTTTCAAGGATGTGAATCCCTATCTTTTAGGTACCTGGGGTTCTTTGCCAGCAGGAGAGAAGAGGTTCCTGCCTCCGTTTTTGTGGCCTTAACAAACCAGGTGTTGTGCCCCAGTTCTCGTCTGAGATCCCTGAAAAAGAACATCTTCCCATCCATGAACAAGACAGGACCTATCTTTCAAAGGGGAACAAAGAGACCCCTGGGACTTACAGACTAGCTAGCCTGACTGCCATAGCTGGAGAGATACTGGAATACATTCTTAAACACTCAGTTTGTCAGCAGCACCTACAGGATAATTTGGTTCTTAGGACGAGTGAGCATGGATTTGTCAAGAACAAATCATTCCAAACCAATCCTCATTCCTTCTTCGGCAGGGTTCCGGGCCTGGTGTAGGTGGGTAAACAGTAGATGGGATCTAGCTTGCAGATACTAAGGCTTTTGACACTGTCCTGTAGGACATTCTCACAAGCAAACGAGGGAAATGCAGTCCAGCTGCAATCAGTGTAATGTGGGTGCAGAGCTGGTTGAAAGCCCAGACTCCAGGAGCCCTTCTCCATATTTGGCTGTCCAATGGAGAGGGTGTACCTAGTGGGTCTGGCAGGCATCAGTCCGGAGTCCGGTACTATTCAATATTTTCATGAATGATTTGGAAAATGCAGTGCAGACCATGCTTCTAAAATTTGCAACTGACACCAATCACTTTGGAGCACAGGATTGAAATTCAAAACGTCCTTAACAAATTGGAGACTTGGTCTTCTTGAGCCAAACTCCATGGCTGGGCCCCTCTCTCTACACTGGGCTGAAGTGAAACCCCAGAGCCAAACACTCCTCCTGGGCAGTGCGCTCTGACCTTGAATGGTCAGATGCTGCTTAGCACTGTCAGAGCAACTTTTGCTGGGAGATTCTCCCAGCACTTTCCAATAGCGGGAAAGTATGAAATCCCCATTTCACTGCTGGGGACAGAGCCCTAGAGGGGGGAGCAACTTGCCCAAAGTCCCCCAGGAAAAGGAAAAGAACCAGCAGTGGAACCAATAGGAAACCCAGCAATGGAACTCAGGAGTCCTGGGGGTGTGCTAGGGTGACCAGATGTCCTTATTTTATAGGGACAGTCCGAATTTTGGGGTCTTTTTCTTATCTAGGATCCTATTACCTCCCACCCCCTGTCCCGATTTTTCACACTTGCTGTCTGGTCACCCTAGGGTGTGCACATGTGTGGGTCCCAGCTTCTCCCTGCCCCCCTCATTGAAGCAGAAGTGCAGGGTTACTGCCCTGGGTACTGCAGGGCACCGGTGGACATGGGGCTGGCTGGAGGTAGGGTCTGGCTGCAGGCAGGGTAAGGGGTGCGGGGCTGGCTGGCTTCAGGCAGGGGGGTGCATTGGGTTGGCTGGAGACAGGGCAGGGGATGCAGGGCTGGCTGCAGACAGGGGGTGCAGGGCTGGTGCAGGCTGGGTGTGTGTGGGGGCTGGTTGGCTTTGGGCAGGGCCACAGGGGGGTGTGGCAGGAGATGGCTGGAGACAGGGCTGGGGGTTTGTCAGGGGCTTTGCTGCAGGGCTGGCTGCAAGTAGGGCAGGGAGGATGCGGCTGGTGTGGGCAGGGCAGAAGGTGCAGGGCTGTCTGGAGACAGAGGATGGCTGCGGGCAGGGCAGGGCAGGGGGTGCAGGGCTGGCTGCAGGCAGGGCATGGGGCAGGGCTGGTGCAAGGATGTTTCACTCCCTAGGCGAAACTTCCACCTTGCACCCTCCCCCCCTGCGCCCCCACCCTGAGGTGCCCCACCCGTGGCAGCTCCTCCCCTCCACCCTGAGGCTCCCCTCTTGTGGCAACTCCCCCGCTCTGCCCTGCGGCACCCCCCCTCGCCCCAGCTCACCCCTGCTCCAAGCACGAGCACCCTGAGCACACCATGGCCGCTTCACTTCTCCTGCCTCCCAGGCTTGTGGCGCCTAAGCCTGCCAGGCAGTCAAGCACCCTCCTCTGAGCCACAGCAGCCCTGACAGTTGACAATAGAGGCACCTTAGCTCCTGAGTTCCTTCAATGTGTCCCCCTCCGGGGTCCAGCTCCGATCACCAGATACTCGGGGTATGTCTATACCACCTGCCGAATCGGTGGGCAGCGATCGATCCAGCGGGGGTCGATATATCGCGTCTAGTGTAGATGCAACACATCGAGTGCTCTCCCCTCGACTGCTGTACTCCAGCTCGGTAAGAGACACAGGCAGAGTCTACGGGGAGCTGCAGCAGTCGACTCACCGCGACTGTGACATTATAAGTATAATCTAATATCTCATTGAAAGGTGACAGGGCCAGAAAGAGTTAATTAACTCACCTCACCGACTGATCTGACCCATGGGTGAACCTTAAGAACTGGTTAGCAAGATATGTGAATGAACAGAGCTTTGAAATGCAAGTCTGCATTGTTAGAGGTAGAAGGGGAGATGTTTGCTCAGGTCTTGTGATGTAGGCAAACAAGTCTTGTCTATTGCTACAGTTTTAATTCAAAGAGCAAAAAAGGAATATTAACATTAATGATGATACTTGAGTGAAATAGTATTATTGTCTATGTGTCTCTTTGAAGGTTGTGGTAACCTGTATCTGAACTGTTTAATGAATAAATTACTCTGTACTAATTGCCAGGATGCTTGGAAGGAGAGTTAAGCCTATTGTCTTCTGAGACCGAAAGGCTGCTGGAAATGTATAAGAACCCTGGGACACGATCCTTCTTCATCTCAGATCTGCTTTGGGTTTCAAGAGGGGGAAACCTTAAGCCACAAGGATTGAGATCCCCAGTCATTGACTGGAGCCACCCTGAATATGGAAATTGGACTATAACGTATGGACTATTTCTAAAAAGACTTTTGGCAACTACAAACTCACCTCTACTATGTATCTGAACCTCAAGAATTGAATTCAAGTCTATATGTCTATTGATCTTTTAACCAACACTCTCTCTCTTTTCTTTTCTAATACATTTTAGCTTAGTTAATAAGAATTGCCTATAGCATGTATTTTAGGTAAGATATAAGTTATAATTGAACCTGGGTATGTAGCTGATCCTTTGGGATCAGAAGAATCTTTTCTTTAACATGATGAAGTAAGATTTTCAGGAATCATCATCATATCTGACAGGTGTGTCTGGACGGAGGCCTGAGGCTGGGTACTTTAAGGGAACTGCGTGGTTTAAACTTCTAAGTAACCAGTGAGGTACTACAGAAGCTGTTTTGTGTTGGCTTGGTAAATCTAAGTATCGGAATAACCAGCAGCGTTTGGAATTTGTCTGTCCTGTTTTGTTTGCGGTTCACCCTGATTGAGTGACCTCAGCTGGCTCCCACGGGCAGCACCATCACACCTACATCCAGGCTGTAGGGGTCCGGGGGATCTTAGGGGCCTTGGGGTGCACAGATACCTACGTCCAGGCTGTAGAGGTCCCTGGGGGGCTTAGAGAGTTTTGGGGGAGGGCACAGATACCAATCTCCAGGCTCTAGGGGTCCCAGGGGGGCTTAGGGGGTTCGTGGGGGGCACATATTCGTACATCCAGGCTTTAGTGGTACCAGGGGGGCTTAGAGGGTTAGTGGGGGGCATAGATACCTACGTCCAGGCTGGAGGCATCCTGGGAGTCTTAGGGGATTTTTGGTGGCCCAAGATACCTATGTCCAGGCTGTACGGGTACCAGGGGGTCTTAGGGGTTTGGGTGGGCACAGATACGTATGTCCAGGCTGTATCAGTCCCGGGGGGGGGGTTAGAGGTTTCATGAGGGGCACAGATATCTACGTCCAGATTGTAGCTGTCCCGGGGGGTGAGGGGGTTTCTGGGGGGCACATATACCTACGTGCACACTGGAGTGTCCCGGGGGGCTTATGGAGTCCCTATAGGGCACAGATACAAATGTCCTGGCTGTATAGGTACCTGGGGGGCTTAGGGGGCTTGTGGGGGGCACCGATACCTAAGTTCAGGCTGGAGGGGTCTCCGGGGGTCTTAGGTATTTGGTGGGGGGCACAGATACCTACATCCAGGCTGCAGGGGTCCTGGAGGGGCTTAGGGTCTGTCACGGAGTGTGGGAGAGTCCAGTCCTGCACCCCTCTTCCTGGGACTCAAAGTGACTCTCAGCCAGCCAGTAAAACAGAAAGTTTATTGGACAACAGGAGCGAAAGATACAGCAGAACTTGAAGGCACAAGCAGGATCCCGCATTCGAGTCCTTCTGGGGCTTCAGGAAACTTAGTTCCCAGTTTGGGATTCCCTGAATTCCAACCACCCAGACCAAAACCGAAACTGAACTAACCCAACTCTCTCCAGCCAGCCCCTTCTTTTGTCCAGCTTCCCGGGCAAAGGTGCTGACCCCCTCCCTCCTTCCTAGCTCAGGTTACAGGCTGAGCACGTGTCCGGTCCTAAGGTCACCTGCTGCTCTCCCATCCCCCACACAGACAGTCCCTACTCCATCACAGTAATGCACAGAGCATTTCCCTCACAGAGCAACAGTGACACCATGTGGCCATATAGGGTAATGCACAGAGCATTTCCTGCATGGAGCAACAGTGACACCATGTGGCCATGCAGGGTAATGCACAGAGCATTTCCCGCAAGGAGCAACAGTGACACCATGTGGCCACGCAGGGTAATGCACAGAGCATTTCCTGCATGGAGCAACAGTGACACCGTGTGGCCACTCAGGGTAATGCACAGAGCATCACACCTACGTAGATGCTTTAGAGATCCCTGGGGGGCTTAGGGGTCATGGGGGGCACAGATAGCTACGTCTAGGCTGGAGGCATTCCGGTGGGTATTAGGGGCTTCATGGGGGACACAAATATCTACTTCCGGGCTGGAGAGGTCCCTGGATGGCTTAGGGGGTTGTGGTGAGCACAAATACATAAGTCCAGGCTGTAGTGGTCCCTGGGGGTTTAGGGAGTTGGTGAGGGGCACAAGAACCTACGTATGGTCTGGAGGGGTCCCTGGGGGACTTAAGGGGTTGTGATTGTGCAGATACCTACGTCCCAGTTGGAGCTGGCCCTGGGGAGCTTAGGGTGTTTGTGCCTCATACACACACCTACAAACAGGCTGGTGGGGCCCCTATTTGTCTTAGGGGGCTTGTTGGGGGCAGAGATACCTATGTCCAGGCTGGAGAAGTCCTGGGGAGGCTTAGGGGGTTCCTGGAGGTCACAAATATCCACAACCAGGCTGGAGGGGTTCTGGGGGTATTAGGGAGATGTGGGGGGGGGCACAGATACCTATTTCGAGGCTGTAGGGGTCCCGGGGTTACTTTTGGGCATTTTGGGGTACAGATACCTACGTCCATGCTGTAGGGGTCGCTGGGAGGATCAGTGGTTTCGTGAGGGTGCACAGATACCTATGTCCAGGGTATAAGGATCCAGGGGGGGCTTAGGGGTTTGTGGGGGGCACAGATACCTTCATCCAGGCAAGAGGGGTCCTGGGGGCCTTAGGCGGTTTGTGTTGGGCACAGATACCTGCGTCTAGGCTAGAGGCATTCCGCGGGGCTTAGGGGGGTTGTGAGGGCACAGTTAACTATGTTGAGGCTGGAGAGGTCCCATCATGGCCTAGGAGGGTTATGGGGGGCACAGATACCTGCGTCTAGGCTGGAGGGGTTTTGGGGGTCTTAGGAGGGTTGTGGGGGCACAGATACCTATGTCCATGCTGGAGGGGTCCCGTCGTGGCTTAGGGGATTCGTGGGGTCAGAGATACCTACGTCTAGGCTGGAGGGGTTCTGGGGGGGATTAGGTGTTTTGGGGGGGAACAGATACCTATGTCCCGATTGTAGGGGGCCCTGGGTAGCTTAGGCGGTTTGTGGGGATCACAGATACAAACATCCATGCTGTAGGGGTCCCGAGGGTCTTTGTGTGGCTCTGGGGGTCACAGATACCTACCTACAGGCTGGAGGGGTCCTGTGGGTCTTAGGGGGTTTGTGGGGCATACAATGCCTACATCTGGGCTTGTGGGTTCCCTGGGGGGCTTAGAGGTTTGTGGGGAGCACAGATACCTTTATCCAGGATAGATGGGTCCCGGTGGGATTAGGGGGTTGTGGGGGGCACAGATACCTATGTAAGCAGAAGCAGGATGAACTCTACCCTGACATCTGGTGGTGAATTATGGCGAGTGTGGAAAAGAATTTCAGGGGCTGATCGTGTTTGCATAGGCACACCCACCCCGCCTGACATGGCCACGGCAGCCTGGGATGGTTGCTTTGGCAGCTGTGGTATCCCGTTTATTTGTTGTTGGGGCATGAGATGTGGAGTATTGTCACCCTGATTGTGTGGATGAGGAACTGTGAAACTGCTTTGAGACAGTGATTCTCACCACCAATTGAGTGGCACTCGCTAGACAAGGGAGTGGGCTCCTTGGGTGAGCTAGAGTCACCAATTGCACTTTTTTTCTTTTAACAGTTGAATAGCAGTGTTGATTTTTTATTCTCTTAAGAGTTGAATTTCTAGGTTCTTGAGCTGAAATCACTGAAAAGATGTGTTAGCTTGTGGGGGACTCTGAAACTGTATTGCAGAACACAGTAGTTGGCAGACAGGAGCAGTTTGTGGGAGTGGCCCACGGAGTGAGGGGAGTCTAGCAGTTTTGGGGGACAGCTGGAGCAGAACACAGGTCGGCTGGCAGAGCAGCTGGTGGACCGAGCTGAGCAGTTTGTGGGGAAGGCAAAAGCAGAATCCCATGGAGAGGCAGAGCAGTCAGCAGTGGACCACATAAGGTGCCCCTTTCTACTCAGGCTGGCAGGGGGAAAAACCCTGCAGATAGACTCTTGAACTCTGGGGCTACGGGACTGTGGGTGATTTTGGGGTTGCTGGACTCTTGAAACATTGGAGATATTGGACTTTGGAGCCTTGGGGTGATTTGGGGATTGCTGGACTCATGAGCCCAGGGAAAAGGACACGGCCTAGTTGAGGTGTTTTCCCAATTTAATGCTATGTTGTTTATCTCACGTTATTAAACATTTTCTGCTACACCCAGACTCTATGCTTGCGAGAGGGGAAGTATTGCCTCTTTGAGGCACCTAGGGGTGCGTATGTAAAATTTTCCCATGTCACTGGGTGGGGGCTCGAGCTGGTTTGCATTACATTGTAGGCAAGGGACCCCTATGTATTGAACCCAGTCCTTGCTGCTATCAGTTCAGCCTGGCAGAAGGGTTCCACCTACGTCCAGGCTCAAGGGGTCCCTGGGGGGCTTAGGGAGTTCGTGGGGGGCACAGATATCTAGGTCCAGGCTGTAGGGGGTCGGGGGGGGCTCAGGAGTTTGGTGGGGGGCACAGATACCTACGTCCAGGCTGCAGGGGTCCCAGAGGGGCTTAGGGGGTGTCACGTAGTGTGGTGGAATCTGGCCCTGCACCCCTCTTCCTGGGACACACAGTGACTCAGCCAGCCAGTAAAACAGAAGGTTTTTTTGGCCAACAGGAATGAAGGATACAGCAGAGCTTTTGGGCACAACCAGGACCCCTCAATCGAGTCCTTCTGGGGGTTCAGGAAGCTTAGTTCCCAGTTTGGGATTCCCTGAATTCCAACAACCCAGCTCCAAACCAAAACTGAACTAACTCCCTCCAGCCAGCCCCTTCCTTTATTCAGCTTCCTGGGCAAAGGTGCTGACCCCCTCCCCGCTGCCTAGCTTAAGTTACAGGCTTAGGTCCTGTCCCTCACCTAAAGTCACCCGCTGCTCTCCCATCCCCCACACAGACAGTCCCTACTCCATCACAGTAATGCCCAGAGCATTTCCCGCATGGAACAACAGTGACACCATGTGGCCACGCAGGGTAATGCACAGAGCATTTCCTGCATGGAGCAACAGTGACACTGTGTGGCCACTCAGGGTAATGCACAGAGCATCACACCTACGTAGAGGCTGTAGAGATCCCTGGGGGCTTAGGGGTCATGGGAGGTACAGATAGCTACGTCCAGGCTGGAGGCATTCTGGGGGGCTTAAGGGGGTTCGTAGGGTCACAGATACCTACGTCCAGGATGGTCGGGACTCTGGGGGAGTTAGGGGGGTTGTGGGGGGCATAGGTACTTGCGTCCAGGGTGTAGAGGTCCTGGTGGGGATTAAGGGCTTCCTGGAGGACACCAATATCTACGTCCGGGCTGGAGAGGTCCCTGGACGGCTTAGAGGTTGTGGTGAGCACAGTGATCCCTGGGGGTTTAGGAACTTGGTGAGGGGCACAGATACCTATGTTTGTCCTGGAGGGGTCCCTGGGGGGGCTTAGTGGTATTGTAGGGGACACAGATACCTACGTCCAGGCTATAGGCATTCTGGGGGGGCTTAGGGCTTTGGGGGGGCACAGATACCTACATCCAGGCTGGAGGGGTCCCGGGGGGCTTAGGGGGGTTGTGGGGGGCACAGCTATGTACGTCCAGGCTGGAGAGGTTCCAGGGAGTATAAGGAATTTTTGTGGACAGCAGAGATACCTATCTCCAGGATCTAGGGGTCCCTGGGGGGCTTAGGGTTTTTTTGGGAGGCACAGATAACTATGTCCAGGTTGGAGTGGTTCCTGGGGGGTTTAGGGGGTTCCTGGGGGGCACAGATACCTAGGTCCATGCTGTAGGGGTCCCCGGGTGGATTAGGGGTTTTCTGAGGGGTACAGATACATACGTCTAGGCTGTAGGGGTCCCTGGGAGGCTTAGGGGGTTTGTGGGGGGCAGCGATACCTAAGTCCAGGCAATAGGGCTTCCAGGGGGAATTAGTGTGTTGGGGGGGCACAGATACCTAGATCCAGGCTGGAGGGTTCCCGATGGGGGGGGGGCTTAGGCAGTTTGTGTTCGGCAAAGATACCTACCTCCAGGCTGGAGGGGTGTCTCGGCACTTAGGGATTGTGGGGGGGCACAGATACCTCCGTCCAGGCTGGAGGGTCCCTGGGGAGCTTAGCGGGTTCGTAGGGGGCACAGATACCTAAATCCAGGCTGGAGGGATCCAGGGGGGGCTTATGGGGTTCAGGGGGCACAGATACTTATCTCTAGGCTGTAGGGGTCCCTGGTGGGCTTAGGGGGTTTTGGGGGGCCCCAGATACCTAAGTCCATGCTGTAGGCGTCCCTACAGGTGCTTATGGGTTCATGGGGTGCACAGATACTTATGTCCAGGCTGGAGGGGGCAGGGGGGGTTGGGGTTTCATGGGGGGCACAGATACGAACCTCCAGGCTGTAGGAGTCCCAGGGGGGCTGTGGGGGTACAGATACCTACATCTAGGCTGGAGGGGTCCTGGGGGGTATAGAGGGTTTGTGGGGGGCACAGATACCTAGGTACAGGCTGTCGGTGTCCCGAGGAGATTAGGCGGTTCACTGGGGGCTCAGATACATCCAGGCTGGATGTGTCCCGAGGAGCTTAGGGGGTTCGTGCGGTGCTCAGACACCTGTGTCCAGGCTGTAGGGATCCCTGGGGGCTTAGGGGGTTCGTGGGGGTCACAGGTAGTTACGTCCAGGCTGAAGGGGTCACTGGGACGTTTAGGGTGGTTGTGGGAGCACAGATACCTAAGTCCAGGCTAAAGGGGTAATGGGAGTGCTTAAGGGATCGGGGCTGACACAGATACCTACGTCCAGGGTCTAGGGGTCCCGAGGGGATTGGGGGTTGAGGGGGGAACAGATACCTACGTCATAGCTGGAGGTGTCTTGGGTGGTTTAGGAGGTTCGTTGGAGTCACAGATACCTAAGTCCAGGCTGTAGGGGTTCCTGGGGCATTCAGGGATTTCTGGGGGTCACAGATACCTACGTGCAGACTAGAGGGGTCCCAGAGGGCTTAGGAGAATTATGGGGGTCACAGATACCTACATGCAGACTGGAGGGGTCCTGGAGCGCTTAGGAGATTTATGGGGGGCACAGATACCAACATACTGGCTGTAAAGGTCCCTGGGGGGCTTTGCGGGTTCGGGGGGCACAGATACCAATGTCCTGGCTGTAGATGTTCCTGGGGTACATAGAGGGGCTGTGGTCGCACATAACCCTACATCCAGGCTGTCGGGGTCCCGGGGGCCCCTGGCCAAATTGGGTCCCCCTGGAAAAGTCTCCCTCACGGTGGCCCCAGGGCTGGAGGAGCTCCCACTCCCTGATATGGCGCAGAGGCTGCAGCAGGGGCACAGAGCTTCTCTGGTGTCAGGGCCACAGCGGGGCAGGGGTAAAGGAGTGAGACCAGAGAAGCTCTGTGCCCCTGCTGCAGCCCCCAGGTAATAGAAGGGAGTGGGAGCTCTTCCAGCCCTGAGGCCACCGTGGAGGAACATCTACAGCCAGGACATTGGTATCTGTCATACATTAGAAGCAAGAGGAAGACTAAGGACAGGGTAGGCCCACTGCTCAGTGAGGAGGGGGAAACAGTAACGGGAGACTTGGAAATGGCAGAGATGCTTAATGACTTCTTTGTTTCAGTCTTCACTGAGAAGTCTGAAGGAATGTCTAGTATAGTGAATGCTTACGGGAAGAGGGTAGGTTTAGAAGAGAAAATAAGGAAAGAGCAAGTAAAAAATCACTTAGAAAAGTTAGATGCCTGCAAGTCACCAGGGCCTGATGAAATGCATCCTAGAATACTCAAGGAGTTAATAGAAGAGGTATCTGAGCCTCTAGCTATTATCTTTGGGAAATCATGGGAGACGGGGGAGATTCCAGAAGACTGGAAGGGGGCAAATATAGTGCCCATCTATAAAAAGGGAAATAAAAACAACCCAGGAAACTACAGACCAGTTAGTTTAACTTCTGTGCCAGGGAAGATAATGGAGCAGGTAATCAAAGAAATCATCTGCAAACACTTGGAAGGTGGTAAGGTGATAGGGAATAGCCAGCATGGATTTGTAAAGAACAAATCGTGTCAAACTAATCTGATAGCGTTCTTTGATAGGATAACGAGCCTTGTGGATAAGGGAGAAGCGGTGGATGTGATATACCTAGACTTTAGTAAGGCATTTGATACGGTCTCGCATGATATTCTTATAGATAAACTAGGAAAGTACAATTTAGATGGGGCTACTATAAGGTGGGTGCATAACTGGCTGGATAACCGTACTCAGAGAGTAGTTGTTAATGGCTCCCAATCCTGCTGGAAAGGTATAACAAGTGGGGTTCCGCAGGGGTCTGTTTTGGGACCGGTTCTGTTCAATATCTTCATCAACGATTTAGATGTTGGCATAGAAAGTACGCTTATTAAGTTTGCGGATGATACCAAACTGGGAGGGATTGCAACTGCTTTGGAGGACAGGGTCAAAATTCAAAATGATCTGGACAAATTGGAGAAATGGTCTGAGGTAAACAGGATGAAGTTCAATAAAGATAAATGCAAAGTGCTCCACTTAGGAAGGAACAATCAGTTTCACACATACAGAATGGGAAGAGACTGTCTAGGAAGGAGTATGGCAGAAAGAGATCTAGGGGTCGTAGTGGACCACAAGCTTAATATGAGTCAACAGTGTGATACTGTTGCAAAAAAAGCAAACGTGATTCTGGGATGCATTAACAGGTGTGTTGTAAACAAGACACGAGAAGTCATTCTTCCGCTTTACTCTGCGCTGGTTAGGCCTCAACTGGAGTATTGTGTCCAGTTCTGGGCACCACATTTCAAGAAAGATGTGGAGAAATTGGAGAGGGTCCAGAGAAGAGCAACAAGAATGATTAAAGGTCTTGAGAACATGACCTATGAAGGAAGGCTGAAGGAATTGGGTTTGTTTAGTTTGGAAAAGAGAAGACTGAGAGGGGACATGATAGCAGTTTTCAGGTATCTAAAAAGGTGTCATCAGGAGGAGGGAGAAAACTTGTTCACCTTAGCCTCCAATGATAGAACAAGAAGCAATGGGCTTAAACTGCAGCAAGGGAGATTTAGGTTGGACATTAGGAAAAAGTTCCTAACTGTCAGGGTAGTTAAACACTGGAATAGATTGCCTAGGGAAGTTGTGGAATCTCCATCTCTGGAGATATTTAAGAGTAGGTTAGATAAATGTCTATTAGGGATGGTCTAGACAGTATTTGGTCCTGCCATGAGGGCAGGGGACTGGACTCGATGACCTCTCGAGGTCCCTTCCAGTCCTAGAGTCTATGAGTCTATGAGTAATCTGTGCCCCCCATAAACCACCTAATCCCCACGGGAACCCCTACAGCCAGGATGTTGGTATCTGTCCCCCTATAAATCTCCTAAGCCCTCTGGAACCCTTCCAGTCTGAACGTAGGTATCTGTGACCCCCAGAAATCCCCGAATGCCCCAGGAACCCCTACAGCCTGGACTTAGGTATCTGTGACTCCAACGAACCTCCTAAACCACCCAGGACCCCTTCAGCTAGGACGTAGGCATCTGTTCCCCCCTCAACCCCCAATCCCCTCGGGACCCCTAGACCCTGGACGTAGGTATCTGTGTCCGCCCCGATTCCCTAAGCACCCCCATTACCCCTTTAGCCTGGACGTAGGTATCTGTACTCCCACAAACCCCCTAAACGTCCCAGCGACCCCTTCAGCCTGGAAGTCCCTATCTGTGACCCCCACGAACCTCTAACCTCCCAGGGATCCCTACAGCCTGGACACAGGTGTCTGAGCACCCCACAAACCCCCTAAGCTCCTCGGGACACATCCAGCCTGGATGTATCTGAGCCCCCAGTGAACCGCCTAATCTCCTCGGGACACCGACAGCCTGTACCTAGGTATCTGTGCCCCCCACAAACCCCCTATAACCCCCAGGACCCCTCCAGACTAGATGTAGGTATCTGTACCCCCACAGCCTCCCTGGGACTCCTACAGCCTGGAGGTTCGTATCTGTGCCCCTCATGAAACCCCAACCCCCCCTGTCCCCTCCAGACTGGACATAAGTATCTGTGCACCCCACGAACCCATAAGCACCTGTAGGGACGCCTACAGCATGGACTTAGGTATCTGGGGCCCCCCAAAACCCCCTAAGCCCACCAGGGACCCCTATAGCCTAGAGATAAGCATCTGTGCTCCCTGAACCCCATAAGCCCCCCCTGGACCCATCCAGCCTGGACTTAGGTATCTGTGCCCCACATGAACCCGCTAAGCCCCCCAGGGACCCTCCAGCCTGGATGGAAGTATCTGTGCCCCCCACAACCCCTAAGTGCCGAGAAACCCCTCCAGCCTGGAGGTAGTTATCTGTGCCCACCAGAAACCGCTTTAGCCCCCCCAGGGACCCCTCCAGCCTGGATGCAGATATCTGTGCCCAACACAAACGGCCTAAGCCCCCCCCCCGGGAACCCTCCAGCCTGAACCTAGGTATCTGTGCCCCCCCAACACACTAATTCCCCCTGGAAGCCCTATTGCCTGGAAGTAGGTATCTCTGCCCCCCACAAACCCCCTAAGCCTCCCAGGGACCCCTACAGCCTAGACGTAGGTATCTCTGCCACCCAGAAAACCCCTAATCCACCCAGGGACCCCTACAGCATGGACCTAGGTATCTGTGCCCCCCAGGAACTCCCTAAACCCCCCAGGAACCACTCCAACCTGGACATAGATATCTGTGCCTCCCAAAAAACCCTAAGCCCCCCGGGACCCCTAGAGTATGGAGATAGGTATCTCTGCCATCCGCAAAAACCCCTAATCCTCTCCGGAACCTCTCCAGCCTGGATGTACATATCTGTGCCCCTCCCCACAAACCACCTAAGCCCCCCGGGACCCCTCCAGCCTGGATGTAGGTATCTGTGCCCCCCCAAAGCCCTAAGCCCCCCCAGAATGCCTATAGCCTGGACGTAGGTATCTGTGTCTCCTACAGTACCACTAAGCCCCCCCCAGGGACCCCTCCAGGACATACATAGGTATCTGTGCCCCTCACCAAGTCCCTATACCCCCAGGGATCACTGTGCTCACCACAACCCCCTAAGCGTCCAGGGACCCCTTCAGCCTGGACGTAGATATTGCTGTCCTCCAGGAAGCCTTTAATCCCCACCAGGACCTCTACAGCCTGGACGCAAGTACCTATGCCCCTCACAACCCCCCTAACTCTCCCAGGGTCCCGCCCATACTGGATGTAGGTATCTGTGACCCTACGAACCCCCGTAAGCCCTCGAGGGATCTCTACAGCCTCCACGTAGGTGCGATGCTCTGTGCATTACCCTGTGTGGCCACATGGTGTCACTGTTGCTCCATGCAGGAAATGCTCTTTGTATTACCCTGCGAGGTCACACGGTGCCACTGTTGCTCCATGCAGGAAATGCTCTTTGTATTACCCTGCGTGGCCACACGGTGTCACTGTTGCTCCATGCAGGAAATGCTCTGTGTATTACCCTGCGTGGCCACACAGTGTCACTGTTGCTCCATGCGGGGAAATGCTCTGTGCATTACCCTGTGTGTCCACACGGTGTCACTGTTGCTCCATGCCGGGAAATGCTCTGTGCATTACCCTGCATGGCCACACAGTGTCACTGTTGCTCCATGCGCGAAATGCTCTGGGCATTACTGTGATGGAGTGGAGACTGTCTGTGTGGGGGATGGGAGAGCAGGGGGTGACTTTAGGTGAGGGACAGGACCTAAGCCTGTAACTCGAGCTAGGCAGGGCTGAGAGAGTGAGCACCTTTGCCAGGGAAGCTGGACACAGGAAGGGGTCGGCTGGAGGGAGTTAGTTCAGTTTTGGTTTGGAGCTGGGTAGTTGGAATTCAGAGAATCCCAAACTGGGAACTAAGCTTCCTGAACCCCCAGAAGGACTCGACTGACGGGTCCTGGTTGTGCCCCAAAGCCCTGCTGTATCCTTCGTTCCTGTTGGCCAAAACAACCCTCTGTTTTACTGGCTGGCTGAGTCACTGTGTGTCCCTGGAAGAGGGGTGCAGGGCCAGATTCCACCACACTCCATGACACCCCCTAAGCCCCTCTGGGACCCCTGCAGCTGGGACGTAGGTATCTGTGCCCCCCACCAAACCCCTGAGCCCCCCAGGGACCCCTACAGCCTGGACCTAGATCTCTGTGCCCCCCAGGAACCCCCTAAAACCCCCAGGGACCCCTTCAGCCTGGACATAGGTGGAACCCGTCTGCCAGGCTGAATTGATAGCAGCAAGGACTGGGTTCAATACATAGGGGTCCCTTCCCTATTACGTAATGCAAACCAGATCGAGCCCTCACCCAGTGACATGGGAAAATTTTACATACACACCCCTAGGTGCCTCAAAGAGGCAATACTTCCCCTCTCGCAATCATAGAATCTGGGTATAGCAGAAAATGTTTAATAACGTGAGATAAACAACATAGCATTAAATTTGGAAAACACCTCAACTAGGCCGTGTCCTTTTCCCTGGGCTCTAGAATCTAGCAATCCCCAAATCACCCCAAGACTCCAAAGTACAATACCTCAAATATTTCAAGACTCCAGCAACCCCATAATCACCCACAGTCCCGCAGCCCCAGAGTTCAAGAGTCTATCTGCCGGGTTTTCCCCCCTGCCAGCCTGGGTAGAAAGGGGCACCTTACGTGGTCCACTGCTGTCTGCCCTGCCTCTCCGTGGGATTCTGCTTCTACCTTTCCCACAAACTGCTCAGCTCAGTCCACCAGCTGCTCTGCTCCACCAGCCAACCTGTGATCTGCTCCAGCTGTCTCCAAAAACTGCTTAGCTTACTTCACTCCGTGAGCCATTCCAAGTGTTCCACAAACTGCTCTTCTCCATCAGCTGCTCTGCAATATAGTTTCAAACTCCCCCACTATTTAACACAGCACTTCAATGACTTCAGCTCAGGAACCTGGATCTTCAGTTATTAAGAAATTCAACAAAGCAAAAAAGATGTAATTGGTGTTTCTGGCTCATCCAAGGAGCCCACTCCCTTGTCTAGTGAGTGCCACTCAACTGATGGTGAGAATCCCTGTCTCAAAGCTGTTTCACAGTTCCTCATCCACACAATCAGGGTGACAACACTCCACATCTCACACCCCAACAACAAATAAACTGGGGATACCATAGCTGCCAAAGTAACCATCCCAGGCTGCCGTGGCCGTGTCACGCACGGTGGGTGTGTCTATGCAAACATGATCAGACCCTGAAATCCTTTTCCACACTTGCCATAATTCACCACCAGATGTGAGGGTAGAGTTCATCCTGCTTCTGCTTACATAGGTATCTGTGCCCCCCACAACCCCCTAATCCCACCAGGACCCATCTAGCCTGGATAATGGTATCTGTGCTCTCCACAAACCTCTAAGCCCCCCAGGGAACCCACAAGCCCAGATGTAGGCATCTGTATGCCCCACACACCCCTTAATACCCACAGGAACCTTCCAGACTGTAGGTAGGTATCTGTGACCCCTAGAGCCCCACAAAGTCCCTCGGGACCCCTACAGCATGGATGTTTGTATCTGTGACCGACAAAAACCGCCTAAGCTACCCAGGGCCACCTACCATCAGGATGTAGGTATCTGTTCCCCCCCCAAACACACCTAATCCCCCCGGAACCCCTCCAGCCTAGATGTAGGTATCTCTGACCCCACGAATCCGCTAAGACATGACAGGACCCCTCCAGCATCGACATAGGTATCTGTGCCCACACAACCCTCCTAAGACCCCCAAAACCCCTCCAGCCTAGACGCAGGTATCTGTGCCCAGCATGAACCCCCTAAGGTCCCTAGGACCCCTCTTGCCTGGATGAATGTATCTGTGCCCCTTACAAACCCCTAAGCCCCCCCCCAGGATCCCTATAGACCGGACGTAGATATCTGTGCACCCTCACGAACCCACTGATCCTCCCAGCGACCCCTACAGCATGGAAGTAGGTATCTGTACCCCAAAATGCCCCAAAGCAACCCCAGGACCCCTACAGCCTCGATATAGGTATCTGTGCCCCCGCACAACTCCCTAATACCCCCAGAACTCCTCCAGCCTGGACGTAGATATTTGTGACTTCCAGGAACCCCCAAAGCCCTCCCCAGGACTTCTCCAGTCCCTACATAGGTATCTCTGCCCCCCACCAGCCTTCTAAGACCCATAGGGCCCCCACCAGCCTGGTTATAGCTATGTGTACGCCACACAAACCCCCTAAGCTCCCCAGGGCCCCCTCCAACCGGTACGTAGGTATCTGCGCAACCACAAACCCTTAAGTCCCCCAGGGACCCCTCCAGACCATACGTAGGTTTCTGTGACCCTTACCAACTCCTTAAACCCCCAGGGACCACTACAGCCTGGACGTATGTATCTATGCTCACCACAACCCCCTAAGCCATCCAGGGACCTCTCCAGCCCTGACGTAGATATTTGTGCCCCTCATGAAGCCCCTAATGCCCACCAGAATGTCTCCAGCCTGGACGTAGCTATCTGTGCCCCCCACGACCCCTAAGCCCCCCAGGGATCTCTACAGCCTCTACATAGGCGTGATGCTCTGTGCATTACCCTGCATGGCCACATGTTGTCACTGTTCCTCTATGAGAGAAATGCTCTGTGCATTACCCTGCTTGGCCACATGGAATCACTGTTGCTCCATCCAGGAAATGCTCTGTGCATTTCCCTGCATGGCCACATGGTGTCACTGTTGCTCCATGCAGGAAATGCTCTGTCCATTACCTGGTGTGGTCACAAGGTGTCAATGTTGCTCCATGCGGGAAATGCTCTGTGCATTACCCTGCCTGGCCACATGGTGTCACTGTTGCTCCATGCGGGAAATGCTCTGTGCATTACCCAGTGTGGCCACATGGTGTCACTGTTGCTCCATGCGGGAAATGCTCTGTGCATTACTGTGATGGAGTAGGGACTGTCTGTGTGGGGGATGGGAGAGCAGGGGGTGACTTTAGGACCGGACACGTGCTCAGCCTGTAACCTGAGCTAGGCGGGGGGAGGGGTCAGCACCTTTGCCCGGGAAGCTGGACACAGGAAATGGCCAGCTGGAGGGAGTTGGGTTAGTTCAGTTTCGGTTTTGGTCTGGGTGGTTGGAATTCAGGGATTCCCAAACTGGGAACTAAGTTTCCTGAACCCCTAGAAGGACTTGATTGTGGGGTCCTGCTTGTGCCTCCAAGCTCTGCTGTATCCTTCGCTCCTGTTGTCCAATAAACCTTCTGTTTTACTGGCTGGCTGAGAGTCACTGTGAGTCCCAGGAAGAGGGGTGCAGGACCGGACTCCCCCACACTCCGTGACAGACCCTAAGCCCCTCCGAGACCCCTGCAGCCTGGACGTAGGTATCTGTGCCTCCCACCAAACACCTAAGACACTCAGAGATCCCTCCAGCCTGAACTTAGGTATCTGTGCCCCCCACAAACCCCCTAAGCCCCCGAGGGACCTATACAGCCAGAACATTGGTATCTGTACCCCATATAGACTCCATAAGCCCCTTGCGACACTCCAGTGTGCACGTAGGTATATGTGCCCCTCAGAAACCCTCTAAGCCCCCAGGAACCCCTACAGCCTGGACATAGGTATTTGCACTCCCACAACCCCCCTAACCCCCCCCTCCCGGGACATCTACAATCTGGACGTAGATATCTGTGCCCCTCACGAAACCTCTAACCCCCCCTGGGAACGATACAGCCTGGACATACGTATCTGTGCCCACTCGAACCCCTAAAACCCACTGGTACCCCTACAGCCTGGACATAGGTGTCTTTGGCCCCCACAAATCCCCTAAGACTCCCAGGATGCCTCCAGCCTGGACGTAGGTATCTTTGCCCCCCACTAACCCCCTAAGCCCCCCTGGTAACCCTACAGCCTGGATGTAGGAATATGTGCCCCCCACGAACCCTCTAAGCCCCCATGGGACCCCTAGAGCATGGAGATTGGTATCTGTGTCCCCCCCAAACTCTCTAAGCCCCCCAGGGACCCCTATGGCCTGGACATAGGTATCTGTGCACCCCAAGGCCCCTAAGATCCCCCGGACCTCTGCAGCCTGGCTGTAGGTGTGACGGTGCTGCCCGTGGGAGCCAGCTCAGCTCACTCAATCAGAGTGAATTGCAAACAAAACAGGGCAGACAAATCCCAAACGCTGCTGGTTATTTCAATACTTAGATTTACCAAGCCAGCACAAAACAGCTTCTGTAGTATCTCACTGGTTACTTAGAAGTTTAAACCACGCAGTTCCCTTAAAGTACCCAGCCTCAGGCCTCCGTCCAGACACACCTGTTAGATATGATGATGATTCCTGAAAATCTTACTTCATCATATAAAAGAAAAGATTCTTCCGATCCCAAAGGATCAGCCACATAACCAGGTTCAATTATAACTTAGATTTTACCTAAAATACATGCTATAGCCAATTCTTATTAACTAAGCTAAAATTTATTAGAAAAGAAAAGAGAGAGAGTGAGTGTTGGTTAAAAGATTAATAGACATATAGACTTGAATTCAATTTTTGAGGTTCAGATACAAAGTAGAGATGAGCTTGTAGTTGCCAAAAGTCCTTTTAGAAATAGTCCATAGGTTATAATCCAATGTCCATATTCAGGGTGGCTCCAGTCAATGACTGGGGATCTCAATCCTTGTGGCTTAAGGTTTCCCCCTCTTGAAACCCAAAGCAGATCTGAGATGAAGAAGGATCGTGTCCCAGGTTCTTAAACATTTCCAGCAGCCTTTCAGCCTGAGAAAACAATAGGCTTAACTCTTCTTCCAAACATCCTGGCAATTAGTACATCCATCAAACAGTTCAGATACAGATTACCACAACCTTCAAAGAGACACAGACAATAATACTATTTCACTCAAGTATCATCATAAATGTTAATATTCTTTTTTTGCTCTTTGAATTAAAACTATAGCAATAGACAAGACTTGTTTGCTGACATCACAAGACCTGAGCAAACACCTCCCCTTCTACCTCTAACACTGCAGACTTGCATTTCAAAGCTCTGTTCATTTACATATCTTGTTAACCAGTTTTTAAGGTTCACCCACGGGTCAGGTCAGTCGGTGAGGTGAGTTAATTAACTCTTTCTGGCCCTGTCACCTTTCAATGAGATATTAGATTATACTTATAATGTCACAGTCACGGTGAGTTGACTGCTGCAGCTCCCCGTAGACTCTGCCTGCGCCTCTCACCGAGCTGGAGTACAGCAGGCGAGGGGAGAGCACTCAATGTATTGCATCTACACTAGACGCGATATATCAACCCCCGCTGGATCGATCGCTGCCCACCGATTCGGCAGGTGGTATAGACATACCCCGAGTATCTGGTGATCGGAGCTGGACCCCCGAGGGGGACACATTGAAGGAACTCAGGGGTTAAGGTGCCTCTATTGTCAACTGTCAGGGCTGCTGTGGCTCAGAGGAGGGTGCTTGACTGCCTGGCAGGCTTAGGCGCCGCAAGCCTTGGAGGTGGGAGAAGTGAAGCGGCCACGGCGTGCTCGGGGTGCTCGTGCTCGGAGCAGGGGTGAGCTCGGGCGAGGGGGGTGCCGCAGGGCAGAGCAGGAGAGTTGCCACAAGAGGGGAGCCTCAGGGTGGAGGGGGGAGCTGCCACGGGTGGGGCGCCTCAGGGCAGGGGTGCGGGGGGGGAGGGTGCAAGGTGGAAGTTTCGCCTAGGGCATGAAACTTCCTTGCACCGGCCCTGCCCCACGCCCTGCCTGCAGCCAGCCCTGCACCCCCTGCCCTGCCCTGCCGGCAGTCAGCCTCTGTCTCCAGCCAGCCCTGCACCTTCTGCTTTGCCTGCACCAGCCGCATCCTCCCTGCCCTGTCTCCAGCCAACCCCTGATGCACCCCCCTGCCTGAAGCCAGCCAGCCCCGCAGCCCTTGCCCTGCCTGAAGCCAGACCCTACCTCCAGCCAACCCCACATCCACTGGTGCCCTGCACTTCCCAGGGCAGTAACCCTGCACATCTGCTTCAATGAGGGGGGCAGGGAGCAGCTGGGACCCACACATGTGCACACCCTAGGGTGACCAGACAGCAAGTGTGAAAAATCGGGACGGCGTGGGGGGTAATAGGATCCTAGATAAGAAAAAGACCCCAAAATTCGGACTGTCCCTATAAAATTGGGACATCTGGTCACCATAGCACACCCCCAGGACTCCTGAGTTCCATTGCTGGGTTTCCTATTGGTTCCTCTGCTGGTTGTTTTCCTTTTCCTGGGGACTTTGGGCAAGTTGCTCCCCACTCTCGGGCTCTGTCCCCAGCAGTCAAATGGGGATTTCATACTTTCCCGCTATTGGAAAGTGCTGGGAGAATCCCCCAGCAAAAGCTGCTCTGACAGTGCTAAGCAGCATCTGACCAATCAAGGTCGGAGCTCACTGCCCAGGAGGAGTGCTTGGCTCTGGGGTTTCACTTCAGCCCAGTGTAGAGAGAGAGCCCTAACCATGGAGTTTGGCTCAAGAAGACCAAGTCTCCAATTTGTTAAGGGTGTTTTGAATTTCAATCCTGTGCTCCAAAGTGCTTGGTGTCAGTTGTAAACTTTAGGAGCATGCTCTCCACTCCATTTTCCAAATCATTCATGAAAATATAGAATAGTACCTGACACCGGACTGATCCCTGCCAGACCCACTAGGTTCACCCTCCCCGTTGGGCAGCTAAACATGGAGAAGGGCTCCTGGAGTCTTGGCTTTCAACCAGCTCTGCACCCACATTACACTGATTGCAGCTGGACTACATTTCCCTCGTTTGCTTCTGAGAATGTCCTACGGGACTGTGTCAAAAGCCTTAGTAACACCAAGCTAGATCCCATCTATTGTTTACTCACCTCTACCAGGCCCAGAACCCTGCCAAAGAAGGAAAGAGGATTGGTTTGGAATGATTTGTTCTTGACAATTCCACGCTCACTAGTCATAAGAACCAAATCATCCTGTAGGTGCTGCTGACAAACTGAGTGTTTAAGAATGTATTGCAGGATCTCTCCAGCTATGGCAGTCAGGCTAGCTAGTCTGTAAGTCCCAGAGGTCTTTTTGTTCCCCTTTGAAAGATAGGTCCTGTCTTGTTCATGGATGGGAAGATGTTCTTTTTCAGGGGTCTCAGACAAGAACTGGGGCACAACACCTGGTTTGTTAAGGCCACAAAAACGGAGGCAGGAACCTCTTCTCTGCTGCTGGCAAAGAACCACAGGTACCTAAAAGATAGGGACTCACATCTTTGAATGGGCTTTAAAAAGGCAGTGGTTAATAAGTTTGGCCCCGACCATTTCTTGTTTCCACAGACTAGACATTTTAGCAAACTTTAGAATTCCTTGGTGCTAAACACTGTGAAACTCCCCTTTCTCCTTCACAGAGGGCTTTAACGCCCCTTATCTCACTTGGGCTCTAAACTGCCCATAGTTCGAGAACTGTTCCTGTTCCGATTGGACAGATGGGAGAAGGGAAGTGACCTACCCAAGGCCTACACAACAAGGCGATGGCAGAGCCAGAAAGAGAAGCAACCAGTTCTGACTCCTGTTCTAACAGATGAAAACACCCCAGAGCCCAGGAATCGAGATGGTGGGAAAATTTCATTCAAACCGTTTCTGTCCGAAAATCCCATTTAGACTAAACCAGTTTGTTTCTCAAAATCATAACAAGTGGGATGAAAGATCTTTGCAAAAATATTTTGTTGCAAAACAAAAGCATCTCCTCTTTGTCAGAGTGTGTTAAATTGTCTCCTCGCACACAAAGAGGAGACACTTACATCTCAACCATTAGATAAGATGCTTCAATCTGAGCTAAGTCGTTGCTACTATTAACAATTTCAAAATAAAAAAATACAAATAAAATAGACTATTTCAGCTAATCTATTATGTCATAATCTGCTCTGAGTAAACATGATGGGAAACTTCATATTATGCACTACTTCTAGTGACACTCCCAAATGGATCCGCATCCTTCACCCACCATGAGGTAGGTAAGAGCGGATCATTATTATCCCTACTTGAAAGAGGGAGAAGCTAAGGCTGAGAAAGGAGAATTGACTTGTCTTAGGTCACACAGCCCGTCAGAGGCAGTGTTGGGAATAGGACCGAAGAGCCCTGATTTTCAAACAAACCATCGGATCTTGAATTTCAGACATTGAATGACCTGAATACTGTGCTCTCAGATGAGCTCCAGACCAACAACAGTGACAGTAATTATTCAGCAAGTATTTGAGGAGAACTGCAATGTTAGAGGGAATCATCAACTGCTCAGAGACAATTAATGCAGAGAAGCAGCAAAATTAATCAAAGATAGAACTGGTTCTGACTTATTTACTTGATCTTAAAAGAGAACAACAAGGACCTGAGTCTCCTCCCTGTCAATAACCCCCTGCTCAACCAATCAGGGTAGAGACTGAGGACGGGAGGCTGAGGGTTCTCACCAGAGAGCCCAAAGGATGGCCCAGGTCACCGGTGGGGATCACTGCCCGAGCACTATTTCAGTCCCACATTTTTGGGTGGACCTTCCATAGTGGGAGCTGCAGAGGACTTCCCTGCAACACACACACACACACCTCCGTCCTGTTGTTGGGAAGGGAACAGGAGAAAGGACAAAAGAAGCAAGAGAAGAAGAGGAGGGAGGGATGGAGGAAGAGGTGAAACAAAAAGGACAAACCCTAATGTCCCCAGCGATTCTAAGGGACAAAATCCCAGGTGCGCAATAAAATTCTGCCTCCTTAAGCTCGTGTTTTCCATGCCTAGAATTCACTTGTCACCAGATAGATCAGACTGAACAGGTTTCAAACCTCCAGGAGGCTCTTACCTTCTAAACAGGGACGGCTGTTTTCTAGTAAAATCACTACAAGGGAAGGAGGAAACTCGAAAGAGGTTCCTCCTGGCGCTCACGTCCATGACCCCAAATAATCTCTCAGTCCTCAAAGAGAGACCTGGAGAAGGAAACGTGCTGAAGCAAAGCCACAGAGGTCTCTGAGGTTTCCCTGGCCCCTCGCCCCTGTCCTGCCTGGCTGATGTCAGCATCTCTCTGTGAGGTCACCACCTCCCCACCACCTTTGACCAATAGTCTGAGGTCCTGCAAAAGGCCTTTGTGATGTCACTGCCACACCCCTCCCTTGCTGGGCTAATGTCCTGCCCCTGGCCAGGCACTTTGGAGGTTTGAGCTACTCCCTGTGGATCACCCCACTCAAGGAGCGTTCGTTCTAGGCAGCAAGCCGGCTAGACAGGAAAACATCAGACGCTGCTCCCAATGCTACACTCAGTTTTTCAGAAATTAGTCGACTTCATGGTCAGAAGAAACCATTAGAGCGTCTAACCTGCATATCACAGGCCTCCTGTATGACATAACAGCTACTTTGGGGGCAAACACATTCCAGAAAGGCATCTAGTCTTCATTAAATGACATCAGGAGATGGTGAATCCACCACTTTCCTTGGTAGCTTGCTCCTGTGGTGAATCATCCTCGCTGTTGACTATTGTGCCTCAGTTGTAATATGAATTTGTCTCTTTTCACTTTCCAGCCATTGGGTCTTGTTATGCCTTTCTCTGCTCCATTCAAGAGCCCGTAAATACCCAATCTTTTCTCTCCATTAAGGCACTTCAACATTTCAATGAAATCACCTTTCAATCTTCTTTTGATAAGCTAAACAGGTTGAGCTCTTTCAATAGCTCACTGGAAGGCATTTTTCTCCAGCCCTCAGAACATTTGGTGGCTCTTTGCTGCCCTAGCTCCAATTTCACAACATCTTTTTCAAATGAGGACACCAGAACTGGAGGCAGTATAAAGGTTGTATAAAGGTAAAATTAAATAGGTTGCAGAGGAGTTTTTTTTAATTTCGGCTTTTGTTGCTAAAAATTTTGTCTCTCTGCGGTGAGAAAAAACACTCCCCGAATGCCAAAATTTGAGCCATGAAAAGCGGCAGTGTGAACAGCGCTTCATAGGTGGAGCTGTGCTCCCGGTGACGAAGCTCCTGCCCCTCATTGGAGGTAGTTTGGCTTTGTTGCCGGGGAAGCTCTCTCCCAGCGATAAGGACGGCCACACAGCGCACCTTACAATGGCATGGTTAGAGTGGCACAGCTGCACCGTGGTAAGGTGCGCGGTGTAGACACAGCCTCAGAGCTGGGGAAAGCCGACAGGCGCTGAGGAGCACAGGGTTCAGACAGAGACATCCGTTAGGAGAGGAACTATTCACAGGGATTCTCTATAGCCTAGTAAGGTGGAGAGGATGGAAGATGATAATGTACAGGTAGGTTCTGATGAGAAACAGTGAAATGAAAGAGTCTCCCTCAATTACATCATGTAATAGCAGACAGCTAAAATGGGACACATTTTAGAAGTGCTTAAATACAAACGCTAAACGTCTAAGTACTAAGACTGGTGAATTTGAGTGCCTGGTATTGAGTGACGATATTGATAGAATAGGCATCACAGAAACCCTTGCACCCCCTCCTGCACCCACATGGGGAGACTGACCTGTGTGCATGGAGCAGCTGGCATTGCTGCCCCCCACTCCTCCCTGGAACGCTGCTCATCTGGGCACCCCTAGGGGCTGTGGGATGTGGGGGCAAGAAGTGAGATCATCCGAGCTCCCTGCATCCAGGTCACTTTCCTCAGCCGGGCTGCATAGCGGGAGGGCAGAGAGCAGCAGCTTCTGATGCTCCCCTCACAGCACAGCCCAAGTGGGAAAAGTGACCAGGACGCATGGAGCACATAGGGTTGCTCCTTACTCCCCTCAAACCTCTATGGACCCATGGAGGAGCATTGGGGCAGGGGAGAGCAGTGAGCACCTTTGCACTGCCACACGGTGCCCTTTGACCCCTGGAGCCCTGGGCGGCTATCGGGGGGCACCACCCCTAAGGCCGGCCAGGCTCCCCAGAACGAGCAGCAGAAAACACAGAGACTGGCCACACACTGAGCAGTGGTAGCCTGGGCGGCTCGTAATGGAGGCTCAGGGGGGAGGGGTGTCATAACATTTTTTCCCAGATTTGGACCTTAGCGTCCAAAATATGGGTGTTAGCATGAAAACCTCCAAGCTTAGTTACCAGCTTGGACCTGGTAAAGCTGCCACCAGCCAGGGATTTATACAGTGCCTGGCTCACTGTGGTCTCCCCAAAACCTTCCCCGGGGGACCCCCAGACTCAGATGCCTTGAGTCTCACAACAAAGGGGAATAAACCATTTCCCTTCCCCCTCCTCCCCTCCAGGTGTTCCCTCCCTGGGTTCCTGGAGAGATATACAGAAGCAAGCTCCGTGAATCTAAACAGAGGGACTCCCCCCTCCCTGTTTCCAGTCCTGGAAATAGAAGTACCAAGATAGCTAATCTCTCTTCCCCCTTACCCAGAGGGTATGCAAAGTCAGGCTAGTAAATCTAACACAACGAGATTTTCCCCCTGACTTCTTCCTCCCACCAATTCCCTGGTGAGCTGCAGACTCAATTCCCTGGAGTCCCCACTAAAGAAAAAATCCAACAGGTCTTAAAAAGAAAGCTTTATATAAAAAGAAAGAAAAGGACATAAAAATGGTCTCTCTGTATTAAGGTGACAAATACAGGGTTATTTGCTTAAAAGAAAAAAATGAATAAACAGCCTTATCCAAAAAGAATACAATTTAAACATTCCAGCAACTACACACATGTAAATACAAAAAAAAACAATATAAACTTATTGTCTTATTATCTTTGTACTTACAACTTGGAAACAGAAGATTAGAAAGGCAGGAGATAGAAAAATCACTCTCATAGCCGAGACGCCACAGACACAAGACAAAGAACAAAGAACTCACACACAAACTTCCCTCCACCCAGATTTGAAAAAGTCTTGTTTCCTGATTGGTCCTCTGGTCAGGTGTTTTAGGTTACTGGTGTTACCCCTTTATAGGTAAAAGAACATTAACCCTTAGCTATCTGTTTATGACAAGGGGGCTCAGCCTCCCCAAACCTTGCACTGCCAAGGGGACAGTGGGGCCCATGATCAGGGGCCCTGGCCAAGTTAGGTCCCCCTGGAAAAGTCTCCCCTATGTCAGCCCCAGGGCTGGAGGAGCTCCCACTCCCTGCTACAGCCCGGGGGCTGCAGCAGGGGCACAGAGCTTCTCTGGTCTCAGGGCCACAGCGGGGCAGGGGTAAAGGAGTGATAGGGTGGGGCTGGTGGGGGAAGGGGTGGAACAGAAGTGACAGTGGATGGGGCCATGGGTGGAAGGGGGTAGAGCCACAGACAGAAGGTAGGGGCATGGTTCTGGTGCTGGGGCCCCCACACTTGTTCTCCCTTTCCCGGGGGTTTGGCATCACTAGCCCCGGCTTAGCGAGTAGGGTTCAGTGGTCCCCATAATGTGGGGTGCGACTCCTAGGGGGACACAGAGGAACATTCATGGGGGCACCTCAGGACCTGAGCCAGCCCACATAGAGGGCAGGGAGGGAGCACCACTCTGCCACAGCTCTTCCCCAACCCCACCCTCAGCCTGAGACTCTGGCTCCCAGCCCGGCGTCGACCCCTTTACCCCTGTCCGCACCCCTCTCCCCAGCAAGCAACAGCCCCACTCCTCCCAGCCCCGGTTCTTGACCGTGGCTTCCGAGGGGCCACAGCCATGGCTAAGAGGGCACAATGTGAAATGTTTGGGGACCACTGGTTTAGGGTGACGTCCTCAATCACTTCTCTGCAGTCCAATAAAAGCTATTCCTCACTCACCTACCCCTCCATCAGGACGGACTAGGTATGTTCTGCTGCCCTTCACTCATACAGGAAGGAGAATAACATTTCATTCCACTCAATCCTAAAGTGATTTGTAACCCAAGACCATCCCAAACTGGTCATTTTGGGGAAGCGGCCCCATCATGCTGCATAGCTAGGCAGAGTAGGTGTGTCTATGCAAACACGGTCTGTTCCTGAAGTCTTTCCCCAGCTCCTCACTAGGTGAGAGAGGGGAGCTCATTCAGACCCTGCTTACGCTTAGTATTTAAAAACTCCTTAGTGTCCCTATCTCTGCCGGCCTTAGATTTCTCCTCCTGTCCGTTTTTTGACAGCTCAGATGAGGTGACCGAGTGGTTAAGGTGATGGACTGCTACCCCATTATGCTCTGCCTGCATGGGTTCAAATCCCATTCTCATCAGAGGCATTTAGTCTTCACCCTCCTTTATAGACAACCATCTCCCCCTTTGGTACAATAACAGATCAAACAATGTTGCTTGTGTTACCCAAAATTGGGTCAGTTAGTAAGCTTAGAGAGGACTAATAATGCCCCTCCCCCCCAGAGTTTGGCAGAAAGCAGCACATTTATTAGCTTGATAGCTAAGCTCAAAAGAAGGGATGGGGGAGGGTGTCACACTCATACTCACGCTCCCAGGACAGGCCTGGCAGTGGAGATGTCAGGATCCTTTAAGGTAAGTGTCCCACAGCGCAGCGATGGACGGTGCGATGAAGATCAGTCTCCCTGAGGTGCAATAGAATGTAACACAGCGAACCACTGGCCAGATGGGCCGGGTGAAGGGCATTCACTGGAGGTACAAAGGAGAGTGGGAAAGCCACTTCACAGGCATTCAAAGAGGGAAAGGACACAAGCTGGGGGAGTTTAACAGACCTTTTGAGCATACAGGTTATACAGAGCATACAGATCACTGCTGCTCCTACAACATGATAAGTTCTCAAGCAGCATGTTTCTTACTTTGCCCATCTGTCAATTTTGATGATTATTGATGGAAATATTTTGCCATTGGGTTGTGTGTTTACACAGAAATTGACATTTACCAACAAATACGCAATTCTTCCAAGCCTGCCTAGTCTGCAGTTGATGGGTTTAGAGGGACACATTCACTCTTCCAGGTCCCCATTCCAGGCCTGTGCTCTCCAGGTTGTCAACTTCCCGCACTGCTGGGATCCTTCCCTCATCTCCCCCCAAACCACTGCCCCACCCCCACTTCTGGGGTCCCCTCCCTACACTGTCTAACTCCACTGCTGGCAGGATCCCTTCCTGTTCCTTTCATTTCCTGCCTCCACTCTGGGCAAAAGCTCTGCACTCTTCCCACACCAGAAGTTGAACCCAGGCCACCTGGGTGAAAACCAGGAATCCTGACCACTAGCCCATATGGGACTATTGTTGCATCTGACGAAGTGGGTATTCACCCACGACAGCTCATGCTCCAATACGTCTGTTAGTCTATAAGGTGCCACCGGATTCTTGGCTGCTATTATTACTACAACTCAGGCCTTGGCTACACTGGAGAGTTACAGTGCAGGTGGTGGCTTTACAGCGCTGTAACTTACTCCCCGTCCACACTGGCAAGGCACATACAGCGCTGTATCTCCCTGGCTACAGTGCTGCATGTGCTCCACCTCGACGAGAGGAATAAAGAGAACAGAGCTGGTGATGCAGCGCTGGGGTGCCAGTGTAAACAGTGATTAATCTTACTACGCTGTCACTGACCTCCGGAACCTTCCCATAATGCTTTTAAGTAGAGATAACGCTCTTTGTTTTGGTGTGATGCCTCTGTTTGTTTTGTTGTGAGCTCAAGGCTCCCGGAGCTGCTTATCTAAAAACCAAACACAGTTACTGTTTGCAGTGAATGAGCAGAGGCAGGGGGATCCCTTTGGAACACCCACAGCTGGTGTTTGCTTGAGGAGAGAAGCAGCCGGGTGGGCACGGGGGGGGGGTCTGTTTTGGATCAGCGGCTTATCTGGTCTGTGAGGAAAAAAACAAAGGCGGCTATTTGCATTTAGTGAATGAGAGAGGGGTGGGGGAGGAGGCTTGAACTTGCCAGGCAGGGAGCTGACACAGTGTCAGCTCCAAAAATCCACTCGCTCTGTCTCCCCCACGCTCCGTGTCACACTCCACCCCACCCTCCTCTTTTGAAAAGCACATTGCAGCCACTTGAATGCTGGGATAGCTGCCCATAATGCACCACTCCCAACAGCGCTGCAAATGTGGCCATGACAGAGTGCTGGTAGCTGTCAGTGTGTCCACACTGCAGCGCTTTCCCTAAACAGCTGTAGGAAGACAGCTTTAACTCCCAGCGCTGTACAGCTGCAAGTGTAGCCAAACCCTCTCTAAGCCGACCCCTTATGAGAACAGCAGGGACTAGCATGACTAGATGTCCCGATTTTTGGGTCTTTTTCTTATATAGGTGCCTATTAACCCCACCCCCATCCCAATTTTTCACATTTGCTGTCGGATCACCCTAGCAGGGGTTGCACACAGGGCTGCATTAACCTTCAGGTGCTGAGGTTTCCCTCTCTCCATTCCCAGAGCCTGTGATCAGGAAACAGACATCAGGGCTCCCAGGTGCTGCACAGACCATGACTGAGATCAGACCCCATATTATGCAAGGTGCTGTACAAACCCTGGCCAACACTGAGACACCCAGGAGGTTCCCCTCAATTTCCCTGAGCCTCTGCTGCCCAACTTCTTCTGAATCCCTCTGGCTCACCCCCCCCCACAAAAAACCCACCTTTCCAAACAGTCCTTCTTTCCTTGCCCCCTGATTCTGGTTTCACACCCTGGGACCATCTCCTCTCTTTGTCTCTCCCCCTCCAGGTGAAGCAGAGATGGAGGCAACTTCAGCCACTGGAGTCAGCCTCAGCGAGCACTGCAGCCGGCCCCGGGGGAGGGGGGGTGTTTGCAGACACAGGAAGGGAGCAGGGGGTGCTGGGAAGAAGGCGGCAGGAGAACAAAGCTCAGAGACCCAACATGGGGAAATTCCAGGGGGCGGGGCTCTGACACATCCCAGGTGCGGGCAGCTCCTGGGGGCGGGGCTCTGGCTCAGCTCGGGGGCGGGGCAGCTCCTGGGGGCGGGGCTCCAGTACAGAGCGGGGGCGGAGCAGCTCCTGGGGGCGGGGCTCTGGCACAGCCCAGGGGCGGGGCAGCTCCTGGGGGCGGGGCTCTGGCTCAGCCCGGGGGCGGGGCAGCTCCTGGGGGCGGGGCTCTGGCACATTGTGACGCGGAGCCCGGGCTGAGCAGCTGCTCCCTGGTTCTCCACGTGCTGCCAGCAGCGCTGGAGCTGCCCGAGCCGGAGCGGAGCCGCTGTTCTCAGCTGCAGCCAGGATCTGCCCCCGGCCCCGCTGGGATCCAGGTGGGGACAGAGACTGGGGCCCGGGGGTTCCCCTTGGTGTGGCTGGCGGGGGCGGGAGGGGAGAAGCCGGAGCTGCAGGCGGGGGAAGGGCGGTGGGACATTGTGACCCGGAGCCCCCGGGGAATGAGAGGCGCTGGGGGGCGGGAAAGTGACTCTGCCCCAGGGAGCCTGGGAGAAGCCTTGGAGGCGCCTCGGCCCCAGTGGAGCTGCAGGAGGATCCGCCCGCCCGCCCCGCTGGGATGGGGGGGCCGGGGCCCGGCCGTCGTGTGGGGGGGAGGGGCGGACCCCGGGCCCGGCGGGGGGGGGCAGTGTATTAAATCACTCCCCATAGCAATGTGCTACTCCCGGGCACTGCGCATGCCCAGTAACAGCCGCTGAAGCCGCTGCCCTTCCCCCTGCCCGGACCAGCCGTAACGTTCCGCCGGGCGCTGGGGGCGGGGCTGGAGCGGGGCGGGGGAGTAACAGGGAGCGTGGGGGGGGCGGGCGCAGAGCAGGAAATTGATGGGCGGGGGGGGTCAGGCAGCTGGAGGCAGGGTTCGTGGGGGGCTAAAGGGCACAATCCGGGCTGGGGGGAGGAGCAGGAGTTGAGCTCAGGGGGAGGCGCTGGCAGAGCCCCCCCCTTTGGTGTGAGGGCGGAGGTGTCGGGGGGGGAGGAGAAGCCGGAGTTGCAGGGAGGGGGAGGTCACTGGAGGTAGATCTGTCTCTGTGCAGCCAGGACATTCCCGGGGTGGGAGGGAGGTGAGTTAACTGGATCCTGTCCCTGTTTTTGCCACTTCCTCCCACACACACATTCTCTCAAGATTTCCCCTTTTCTCTCTCATTATCACACGTGGCTATAAAATCCAGGGAGATTCTCCTCCCCCCCCCCAATGATCAGCTCTCTAATTGCCTCTGATTTTCCCTTTTCTCTCCATACTTCTCAAATGTCAATTTAAAATCTCTCCGATGGGGGGTGGATTTTCCCACCCATTTTATCTGCAGCGATTTGTCCTTGTTTGGGTGGGAAATTGTTGCCCTGGGTCATTCCCCAGAACATGGCTCCCACTGGAGTGGGATGGGATGAGGTTCCCGTTCTCTGCCAGGGCAGGGAAGGGAAGGGAGGAGCACATCCCCCATGGAGACTGCCCAGACCCCATTTCCCAATCCCCCTGCGGCCCCCTTCCATTGTCCAGGGAGCCTTCCAGCTCCCCCCCGCCCTTAAATCAGCTCCTCAAAGGGCTCTGAGCTGCTCACGTGAATGGTTGCCCCGTGGCCGGGGGGGACCATCACATTCTGTTTATGTATTGGACAGTCATATAAAATCCAGTCCAACAGTCCCCCTTTTCCACTAGTTATTTAATAGCAACATCAAATCCCCTCCGATCTTGGTGGTTTTCTCTCATGTTATCAAATGTCGTTTGTGACAGGGTTCTCTCTGCGTGTCTCAAAGATTGATATAAAATACCCCAAACATTTGCCCCACTTCTCTCTAGTTGTTTTATTTCTAATTGAATATGATGGGTTGTTTCCCAATGTGCTAAGATGCAGCCGCCTCTGGGGTGGATCCATGGTGGCCATTATTTGCTAGTGACAGCCCGTGGACCTTTCTTGCCCTCCAGGCCTTCCATTCTCCTGTTAAAGAAGCACTCCCCAGGCTCCCTCTGCCTGTGTGACTGGCCAGCAGGAGGTGGTGTTAACTTTCTAGCCACTTCTCACACTCTGTGAGGTAACACTTGCAGGGGCAGGGAAGGTGTCTGTGTGGGGAGATTGCAGCTGAAGGGGCATTGTGGTAGGGGGAGGCCTCTGGGTGGCTGGGCAGGGGGTACCCTAGTCAGGTTGGTGGGTTGTGGAGGTTTGGGGTTTTCGGGGGTGGTGGTTCTGATGTGCCCATCCCTGAGGCTATGGGTCCTGGAGGTGGGTATCGCTGGGGGCCTGGTGGCTGCAGAACAGTGGGGGTGGGTGTCTCTTGGGGAGGCGGGACAGAGGGTTAGAGGGAGCCTGGTTCTGTGCCAGGGGCTCTGTCTGTGCTTCCCCCGCTGGTTCCTGGTTTTGTTGCCATGCCCAGTGCACAGAGCTGGGGGAGGGGATCCCTGGCACTAGGTGAGGGCATGCCAGGGAAGCAGAGTGATGGGTCGCACTGTAAAGCATCAGGGGGTCACACTGGGCAGAGGAGGGGGTCCCAGGCAAATGTCAGGGTAGATCGTTCTGGAGGGTGGGGAAGTTCCTAGGCAGGCAGTGAGGGACTGAGTTCCCAGTGGGGGGGGGTCCCTTGAGGGGGTCCCTGGCTGCTGGGGGCTCTTGGTGGGGGGAACCCTTTGGGATTCCCAACCTGGCAATCATGGTGTGGTGGGGGTTCTCTGGCCGGTGGGGCTTTGAGGGGTATCTGGGGTCCCTGGCCAGGGACTCTGGGGGCTGCGTCCCAGGGAATATCTGATGGGATCCTGGCTGGGGGGTGTCTGGGGCCCCTGGCTGGGGGGTCTGGGCTCTGGGTACTAGGGGGTGTCTGGGGGCTGCTGCTAACCATGATCCTTCTCTCTGGTCAACTTGTGCCAGAGTCCTGGCTCCTAGTCACCAGGTCACCAAGTCCATTCCCCAGTCACGTGCCCTGTCACTGTGATAACTTTCTGTCCACTTAGCAAACACTGTTAGTGTGAAATCACAGAATTTACTTTTCTCCTCTTTTGAAAACTGCAGGAACTTTCGGTTCCGTTTGGAAAATTTTTGCCCCCAGTCCTTGTCCTAGATCTGCGGGGGTGAGGGAGGTGGGAAGGGAGTCAGCACTGCCACACGATGGTCTTTTCCACAGCGTTCTGAACTCATTCTTTCTGAAATCCGGTGTCATTGAGACCGTTGTTAATCCAGAGTCACTGTATGGAAAGACAAGGAGTGATTCCAGATGGACAGTGGGTCAAATGAGATCAGCCATTCTCCCTGTGAGGAGGGGCTCCCATTAGCTGCTCTCCCCAGAGAGCTAAAGGAGGGAAGCTGCTCAAACACTCTGTCCCTCTCTGCTCAGGATATTGGGGTTCAGCTTCCTGGGTCAGATGCTGCAGCCTCCATTGTGATCTGGGAGACCAGGCTTGGCAGCTGCTGCTCCCCCAGTGGGGCTCTGTGCTGGGAAGTGACCTTAATTAAAGCTTCTTCTCTGCCCGGCCCAGGGGATGACTTTCTGCAGCTGGTCCTAGCCCCCTAGGGCAGTCCTGGGCCCTGTTACTACTAAATTCTGAGCCAGAGTCTCCAGGTAACTGAAAGACCTCAGGGAATGTCCTAGGGTCTGGCAAGAAAGTGACTCTGCACAAACAACACCACCTCATTTCTCCTCCCATTAGCGGTTGCCAGGAGGAAATCCAGCCATGGGAGAGCAAAGCCCCCAGGAATGGGACTGTCCCAGCCAGAGGGGCAGGGAGAGAGGACAGGGGAAGGAGAGACTGAAAGGGGCAGTGGGAGAAATGAATGTGGGGGAGAGATTTCCAGCTCTCTAGTCCACCCAGACACATGTATTGCTGCATCCTGGGGCAGAACCACTTTCCAGTGAACAAAACAAGGATCAGACAGAGCAAAAGCCAGTTCCTGACTCCATATTCCCCCTGCTGGGGTGTGGCTGCCGTGGGGTCAGTGTCTGAGGGAATCCCCCACAGTGACTCCTTTGGTTCTGCTCTTTTCTAGCCTTGTGTTCAGAGAAGGGGTGAGGGGAGAGAGAAGGGAGGTTAAAAATGTGTCTGTGGACTTAGCCTGGCAGGAGGGGCCAGGTCTAAATTGTAATAAACAGATTGAGCATTTCCCAGCATGACAGAATCTAGGGTGTCTGTCTGCAGGGAAAGGGCCTGGGGGAATTGTGATGTGAAATTAACTAAAACCGGTTCTGAAACGCCCACAACTGCCCTTCTCCCCCAGACAGGCTGCAGAATGTTTTGCTCCAGCTCATCCCAGCCTGGCGTGGGACAGGGAAGAGAAATGGCTGCAGTGGAGTCAGTCCAGGTAGAGATTATCGGGGGGTTGCTGGTGGGTTCCTGCTGGAGGAAAGGGAGAGCAAATACACCAGAGGTGGGAAGGTTTGCAGAGTCTGGTTTGGAGGTTGGAGCGGGGCAGGAAATTCACAGCGTGGGGAAAGGAGGAGGCCAGGGTGTGGCAGACCTGCTGGGAGTTATTTACTAAGTGGCCTAGATTCTAGGAACAGACCCAGGAGGTTTGGAGGTGGAAATGCCCTAATTTGTGAAGAGAGAAAATAACCCACCTACATGGAGCTAGTCAAACTGACCAGACTCCTAGTGCTGGAGCCTGACCTCATTAACCATCAGCTGCTGTGAGATATAAAGGGGACACCCATGAGTCAGGCTTATTGGAGCTGCCTCTCCCTTCATATCCCGCTCCTCACAATGAGGAGGGTGTTGGGCATCCTACCAGCGAGCTCTCCCTGGACCCTGCTAGGGGCTCCATCTCCTGTATCAGTCAGTGGCTAGTAGGGGGGTGATGGATATGCTGGGAGAGATAAGGGGCTCTCTCTTCATCCCCTCACCCTGGCATTTGCTGGATACTCTGAGCCAGGTCGAGGTGGGACTCTCCTGACTATGATCCACCCAGAGCTTCCATTTGATTCACTCTTCTCTGCCACAAATAGTGGGGCTGTGAGTGGGGCAGCAAGTCCTTAGTGTTGGACTCTTACTCTTTCAGGGGCCGGTGACCTTCAAGGAGATGGCTATGTATTTCACCAGGGAAGAGTGGGCTCTGCTGGACCCCACTCAGAGAGCCCTCTACTGGGATGTCATGCAGGAGAACTATGAGACTGTGACCTCGCTGGGTAAGGGTTCCTGTCCCTTCTGTTCTTGGAAGGGGAAATGAAGAGTGAAGGTTCACGCCACCCCCACAATGCCATCTGTACCCTGTCCTGTTTCAGCATCACCCCAATAGGCCAGTGACACACATAATACCAGAGACCCTCCTCTGCTGCAGAACACTTTGGGAACAGAGCACAGGAGCCGTATTGCACAGTGTCAAATATCTCCTGTTTGCTCAAGTGAAACTGGGGGTTAGGTCTGGCATAACTGTCCCATACCCCTAATCATTTTTGTTGCCCTTTTCTGAACCTTTTCCAATTCCAATATATCTATTTTTGAGATGGGGTGACATGTGCATGCAGTATTCAAGATGTGGGTGTATCATGGATTTATTTGCTGTTTTTACAAATATGATCTATGAGATATTCTGTCATATCTATCACTTTCTTAATTATTTCCTACATTGTTCACTTTTTTTCACTGCTGCTGCACATTGAGTGGATGTTTTCAGAGAACTATCCACAGTGACTCCAAGATCCATCTCTTGAGTGGAAACAACTAATTTAGACCCCATCATTTTGTATGTATAGTTGGGATTGTGTTTTCCAATGGGCTGCACTATGTGCTATCCTGTCATCTAGTACTGCTGAGATCCTGGATTCAGTAATATCCCTGCCCTTCCTGTTCCCTTTCTCCACCGAACCCCGCCAGCCCATGCTTCCTGTTCCCAGCTTCCCCAGGATTCTCGCACTGTCTCTGAACCTCTCTGTCAGCAAGAAGCAGTGCCAGGGACACTTGCCCTCTGTCTGGAGTCTTCGATTTCTGGGACATGGATTTACTTTCTCTGTGTTGTAAGAGGCTCTGTCATAATGAGTGTCTGTGACGTTACCCAGAGTACAATCTGGACTGTTAAATAGCTGTCCCCTCAGTCCTCCAGCATGGGGTGCCTTTTCCACTGTTTTCCCGCGAGAACAGCCCCTCTTGGCCAATTAACACACAGTCTCCAGCATGTAACTCACTCCCAGCTACACAGTATTGAGTGCTGCTAGACAGCCACTCATGAATTACACCTCAGGAGAAAACCAGCAAATTCTCAAGTGCCCAACTTTCCCCCAGAAATGTGCATCTTGCACTGTCCAGCACGCTACTGAACGACCCAAGCTCATATGAAGTCTGTCATTTCATCAGCGGAAAATGACATGCACCAGCTTGTTATCCCAAACAGAGTTTCCAACACACTTCAATCCACACATACTGGTTAGATGAACAATAAACCAAGATTGTTAACTACCAAAAACTAAAACTAGGCCCAGTCCATGAAAGGGGCACTCCCAGGAGAGACTGTATAAAGGCTGGAACATGAAACACCTTTGTAAACCTGAGACAGCTGCCTTGGGGACAATGACAGGGAGAATCCCCCAAAGTGACTCCTTTGTTTCTGCTCTTCTCTGGCCTCCGATTGTTCCTTCCAACGTGGAGTACTTTGCACTTGTCTCTACTGAATTTGATCCTATTTACTTCAGATCATTTCTCCCGTTTGTCCAGATCATTTTGAATTTTAATCCAATCCTCCAAAGCACTTACAACCCCTCCCAGCTTGGTGTTGTCCGCAAACTTGATACGTGTAAGAGAGAGACTGTTACTGGGAGGGTTTCCCCATGTGTCAGAGGGTTACACCCTGGTGGGAGGGGGCTAGGCCTGTACTGGAATAAGGTCACTCTGTGCTTCACAGTGTGCTAGAACCTAGAATGTGCATTAGCAGGGGAAAAGCTGGGGGGAATCGGCTTGTGGAATGGACAAAAGCCTAGTCTGAATTCTCACACCTTGCCCTTTTCACCCCGGCAGGCCAGAGAATAACATCCATGTTTCGCTGCAGATCATCTCGTCCTCCCAGGGGCAAGGAAATGGCTGCAATGGAGCTGGCTCAGGTAAGAGATTATCAGGGTGGCGGGCTCTGCTTGGAGGTTGAGGAGCAGTAAATGCATAAGAGGGTGGGAATTGCTAGAGGTGGTGGGAAGCAGGAAATATCTCGGGTGGAGAAAGGGAGGGGACAGCATGTGACAAACCTGCTGAGACTTGTGTAGTGTAGGGCGTGATGGGTTGTCACCCCCAGGAGGCAGTTTGTGGAGCTTCTGGGAACTGCTGTGTCCTCTAACCCTCACGCTGGGCTGGCCCTTCTCACACTGCTTTGCTGGAGATTTCGCCAGCCTCTCCAGGGCCTGTTATCACCCAACACAACAGCAGGTGGCGCCATGCAGCCAACTAAGCTACCTGAGTGCGTTACCTAAGCCACTCAAGGACAGATAGAAGACAAGAGCCAATTTCCCACTCCCCAACCTTGCACACTTGCTGTAGTATAAATCCAGAATGATACCATCTTATAGTGCACAGGGATCTCTATAATGCAAGCTCATTAATGTAGTTCCCCTTCCCCTCGATATGGGACAGATGTGCACAACAAGCTGAGATTTTCCCCAGACACTTCACTCAAAATACGCTGGTTAAGATAAAGCATCAAACAAGTTTATTAACTGCAGAAAGATAGATTAAGTGATTATAAGTGATAACAAACAGATCAAAGCAGATTATTTAGCAAATAACCAAAACTCAGACTAAGCCTAACATACTAGATGGATAGAATTTGAATTAGCAATTTCTCACCCTGACTGATGGTACAAGCAGTCCCCCAAGTTTCCATACACAAGCTAGAAATCTCTTGATCCTGGGAGCAGCACTTCCCCCACATCCGTTTTTGTTTCTCAGGTGTTTCCAGAAGTTCTCTTGTGTGGAGAATGAGGCCAAGAGATGATGTCACACCCCACCTTATGTAGCTTTTCCATATGGTGGGAACCTTTTGTTCCAAACTCAGTTCCTAGTCCAGTTTGTGGAAAAATACAGGTACTAAAATGGAGTTTAGTGTCATGTGGTCTGGTCACAGGCCCTGCTGAGTCATAGTAGCCATGACTCATAGGCTGGCTGAAACATTCACAGGAAGGCTAAGCTCTTCCACAGTCCATTGTCTTTGTTGAGCCATCAGCACTGTCTGGCTTCTTCATTGTTGTACCTGAAAGGCTCATTGTGGGTGTTACCCAGAGTAAGCACATTTGAAATACAGATACAGAGTCAATATCCATAACTTCAGATACGAACATGATATGTGCACACAAATAGGATAATCATATTCAGCAAATCAGAACTTTTCCAGTGACACCACACATGATGCATCTTCTACAAAATAGATCATAATTATGTCCTAATCATATTATAATCATACCACTATGATGAATATGGGGGTGTAGTGTCAGATAGGTCCTAATTTCAAGGCACAGGAGTTGGGAATGGAACTTCCCCTCTTTGTGGAACAGGAAATAACCCTCCAGCCAGGGCTGGGACAACTTCCCAGACTCTCAGTGATGGAGCCTGAATCTACTGACATTTCATTAATTACCACCAACCCCAATCTTTGTGGCAACTGTAAACTTTATCAGTGATGATTTTGTACTCTCTTCTAAGTCATGGATAAGAATGTTAAATAGCACAGGGCCAAGAACCAATCCCTGCAGGAACCTGCTAGAAAGAAATCCACTCGATCATGGTTCCCCATTTACTATCAGAGTTTTTAATCTATTTAATGTATGCCGTGTTTATTTTGTATCATTCTAGTTTTTTTTAGTAAAAATATTGTGCTAATCAAGTCATGTCCCTTACGGAAGTTTAGGTATATTACATCAATACTATTAGCTGCAACCAAACTTTTGATCTCATCCAATAAGGATATCCCGTTAGTTTGATAGGCTCTATTTTCTCTAAACCTTTGTTAATGGGCACTACAATTCTGACCTTCTAACTTCTATTCTTTATGATTGACTTCCCCTTTCTTCCATATATTTTATTTGGAGAGTGCTTGGATTCCTACCAGGGAGCCACTATCAGGGTCCAGAGACAGCCCCATCTCCTATATTAAGCTCTGGCTAGTAGCTATGTGATAAATGTGAAGACCCTGCTTCTGTCTGTCAGATGGGAGACACAAAGGTTCTCTCTTTCTACCCTCTGATGCCTCCTGGCTGCTGTAAGCAAGGTGGGGTGGGACTCTGTTAACATGTGCCTCCCGGAGCTTCCATTTCCCTGGTGCTGCTGTTCCGTGAATAGTGGGGTTGTGAGTGGGTCAGCAGGTACTGAGTATTGGACTCCTGCTCTTTCAGGGGCCGGTGACCTTCGAGGAGGTGGCTGTGTATTTCTCCAGGGAAGAGGGGACTCTGCTGGACCCCACTCAGAGAGCCCTCTACAGAGATGTCATGCAGGGGAACTATGAGACGATGGTCTTGCTGGGTAAGGATTCCTGTCCCTTCTGTTCTTGGAAGGGGAAATGAAGAGTGAAGGTTCATGCCACCCCCACAATGCCATCTGTACCCTGTCCTGTTTCAGCATCACCCCAATAGGCCAGTAACATACATACTACCAGAGACCCTCCTCTGCTGCAGAACACTTTGGGAACAGAGCACAGGAGCAGCATCACACAATGTCAAATATCTCCTCTTTACTCAAGTAAAACTGGGGTTAGGTCCAGCATAATGAACAGAAGCTTCCTACCCCCAGCCTTCTCTCAAACCCTGAGCCTTCTCTACCCAAACCAGAATGTGCTTGGGGTGTAACAAGCAGGCGGCTGGAGTCAGAGCTGCCAGTCCAGGGTTACTTATCATACAGACACTCAGTGCGTCCTTGAACGCTGGCTGGGAGTATCCAGACAGGGGAGCTCCAGCAGCAGAACACTGAATCTCACCCAGGATTACAGATGACACAACTCCTCGCTGATCTGGATTGCACCCCAGCATGTGAAAATGGCCTAGGTTGGTAGTGACATTTCTTGAGACATGGAGAGTCTTGCTCCCATATCACCAGGTGTAATAAAAATAACAGGAAAGGCCAAATATGGAAAACTGATTGTTCAGCTTGCTTTTGACCTGCATCATATTTTGCAATATATTCCAAATAAGGAAATTAACGTGCAACGTATGTGTCATTGTTTGTGGTTTTAAGCTGTAAAAGGCTTGTGTGATTTTTAGCTCGGGAACAGTATTCCAATAGCTGTCGCCCCCTGCGTGCTTGTAACCAAGAAAAGAGCCTCAGGCTGAGCTGATTCAAATATTAATCCTGTGGTCGTTTTCCACAACAGCCTCAATAGGTCCCTGTGATGGAATGTAAGGCTACATCTAGACTACCCACCGTATCGGCGGGTTAAAATCGATTGCTCGGGGATCGATATATCGCGTCTCATCTAGACGCCATATATCGATCCCCGAGCGCGCTTATATCGATTCCGGAACAACACCAACCCCAACGGAGTTGCTGATTTGACAGGGGGAGCCGCGGACATCGATCCCGCGCGGTGAGGATGGGTGAGTAATCCGATCTTAGATATTCGACTTCAGTTACGTTATTCACGTAGCTGAATTTGCGTATCTAAGATCGATTTCCCCCCGTAGTGTAGACCAGCCCTTAATGTCTTCACACCTTCCCCCTGCAGGAGAATGGCTGTTTGACCAGCTGTTTGCCTTGCTGTCTCTGAGGAACTGGTCTGTGGGTGTTCCCCAGAACTGTAACTTTTTCAGTAATATCATACTGTAAAATCTCACAATTTTACATACAGTGTTACTACACATTTTAACAGGAGGATAATATTCAGTAGGTTATGCGTTTTCTAATGATACCTCACAAGCCATACTGGGTACAAAATTGATCATAATTTTCTAGAAGAGTGAACACAGGGGTACAGATTGACACAGTGTCTGTGTGTGTGTTCCCAGCAGATATGTGGGTATTTCAATCCCTCATAAGCACAATGTTTGGCATCTTCAAGGACCTGGGGAACTGGTCCTGGGAATTCACTAGTTTAGCAAGTGTGAGACTGCATGAAATTGTGAGACACTTTGGTATTAATAATAAAATAATATAATCTGATAAAATTGCAATGAATCATGCTAGGTATGCCATGTAAAGTGTCAGTGAAAATGTTATGATTTGCCAAGTATGATAATTTTGTTTCTATGTTTCTATCACCTTTGTATTGTGAGTTACAGATATGTAAGGTATATCTGTATTTCCAGACTTGTGCAGTTTTTCTGGGTGACACCCGAGACATATTGGCATCAACATTGCCTAGCATGTTTGATGGCCCATTGAGGGTCATCAGCTGTACAATGAACCTATGGACCAAGGGGATACACCTATTGAGTCAGCAAGACATGCCGGGGTTTGCCTGTGTAATGAAACCTCCAAAGCTTTTCCATGCCATGTGCTGTGAAGCTTGTGTTTGGGACACAGGAAGTACAAGCCACATGGCAAAAGGAATATAAAGCGCAGCTGCATCATCTCCATCTTGTCTTCAATCCCCCTTCCTACCTCTGGAGCAACTTCTCTACAAACTGAACCCTGGAACAAAGGACTGAATGACCCATCCAAGCTGTGGATGCGTTCCAGACAGACTTTCAAGCCAGCAACTCACCAATACTGCTAAGAACCTGATATATCCATTTTGGAATGTATCTGACTGCTTTTCCATTTAAATTCTTTCTGTCTTTCTTTCTTTTAAACCTTTAGTTTAGATGCTAAAGAATTGTCTGGAAGGATGGAATTTAACTTCATTCTTTCATTTGTTCTTTCTTCTAAACATTTAGTTTAACTGCTAAAGGATTGGCTGGCAGCATGGTATTTTGGATGAGATCCAAACCTGGGTAATGTGGCTAACCTTCTACCCACCCACTTCCTGGATCCAATTAGGATCACTCTCCTGCTGCCCTCTGGCCATGCTGTATCACAGTGAGCAGAGTTTTTAAATAACCTCTCACTGTACGGGACCTAGTTGCTGATTAGGAGTCAGAGAACTGTCATGCAATAAAGGGGGCCGTGTGATTTCTTTTTTCAGAGTCTCGTTAACCAGTGTGTGGGATCAGAAGCACAGTTTGTGACTGGTCAGTGAGTTTAACTTCAGTGTTAACCACCAGTTTGGGGAGCATCTGCTCTCCCTTTTTCAGCCTGCTCTGACCTTGGCATTTTCAGTGAGGACTGCCCCAGGCACACTAGGTCACACTAAGCACTGAAGATAAATTAATAGAATGTTTTTGATGATCAAGTTGTATGAAATCAACTGAACTCCTTTGTTTTCTTTCATCTGAGCGGAGTTTCTGGTTTTCCAACGTGATATGATCTCCCAGCTGGAACAAGGGGAAGAGCCATGGGTCCCAGAGCTCCAGGGTTCAGAGGAAAGAGAGATCCTGAGATCTCCCCGCACAGATGAGGAAACATTAAACCAACTCAGAATCTGTAAGTGCCTGAAGGAAACATCTAGGATGCCCTACAAAGCTCTTGGGAAGTCTCTCAGTTCATTATTGTCCATAGCAGGGGTCGCATCCGCAGGGTAAATATAGCTCAAGGCTTCCTATAGATGCTAGCAGACACCGGGCAGTAGCTTTCTCCCTTCCCCCTGTGAAGTTGGATGGGATGTGAAGGCTGAATTGATCCCCTCCTCTCTCCTGTTGGGGGGAGCTGAGTTCCTGATTTTTATTTGTCCTCTCTCCAGCACTTGTTTTGGTTTGGCCTTCCCCTTTCCATCCCTGTTTGAGGTTTCTGTCTCTATCACAGCAGGTGATGCAATGACGTGTGAGGTTCAGCACAGACCAGAAAAAGAGCAGGGAAACCAGCCAGGGGAGAAAATGGATAAATTTATTTCCTGTCAGGGAACTCAGAAGGGCCTTAAGGAAACCAGAATACAGCAGGAAATCTGCAGGGAAAAGCAAAAAAAATACATGTGCTGAGTGTGGGAAAAACTTCACTTACAGATCAGGCCTTTCTCAACATCAGAGAATCAACACACGGGGGGAGGCCCTGTGAATGCAATGAGTGCGGGAAAACTTTCAGTCGCAGCTCGCACCTTATTGGGCATCAGAGAATCCACACAGGGGAGCGATCCTATGAATGCACTGAGTGCGGGAAAACCTTCAATCGCAGCTCTCACCTTATTCAGCATCAGAGAATCCACACGAGCAAGAAGCCCCGCGAATGCCGTCAGCAGGCCTGCACAACTCGTAAAGCGGTGATGTAGAGAAATCTCTGTATTAACTATCTCTATAAATCTTTATAACGTTGCATTGTGTTATTTTGTATTAAGTATCTTTCTGTATTT